>NC_042619.1:844908-1082512 GCF_901001135.1 Rhinatrema bivittatum | reverse complement strand
AGAGTCAGATAAAGACCACCAGCGCACCTGCTCTGCTGCTGTTCCCTGGCTCCTGCAGTGCCGCAGACCAAGCCTGGCATCTGCTTTCACCCTTGCTTCCTTACAGCTGAGGGAACCAGGTCTCCCTACCTATATGTACAGCACAGGAGAATTTCTCACATCGTCTGGACTTATTAAATTGTCAGTTTCTCTGGTGACATCAGTATTGCAAGGAAATAGATTTAGTAGCAATCTCTGAGCTAATTATCTTGCAGTAGAGTAAGGAGGTGGATTGAGCCCTTCTGAAGTGCAGAACTGTCTCTGGTGCATTGTGAGAACTTAAGAACATCGTGCAAAACAGGAAATTCAGTTCTCTGAGGCACAAGCACAGTATTTTTCACTTTTAATGAAATCGTCTAGCAAAATCAAGTACTAGAAAATCTAACGCCAAGCTAGGTCTTCATCTCCCTCCCTAGAATGAAGGTCGCACTGTCTTGCAGTCCATGCAGTTAGAGTTAATATAATTTGCGATGTAGACTGCGTAACAGTAGGGACCCATAAATGGGGGTAAATTGTTCTGTCTGTGGAAACCGGGATGCGAAGGGTCAAGTGGCCCTGACTGCTGTAGCTGGGTAACTTTATACAGGCTCAGGGGAATATCAGCACAGTCCAGTCACAGGCAAATCGCCCCCTGGGAACCCCCCTAGCTCTGCCTTTCTATTACGCAGGTAAATTTAAAAGATAACTCCAAAAGGTATCTGGACAAGCCCTCTAACTATGGACCAATTTTCAAAGAGTTTAGAAGCCTAACAGAGTTAGATGCTTAAATCAGTCCCTTTGCAAATTTACCAGGGCTGAGCAGAAAGGTTTGGGGTCCTACAGGGGCAGCGGCAGAGCTGGGAAAGAGAAGCACTAGGGTCCTACGTCTTGATTTAGGGGTGGTGCAGTCTCAGATCACTTAGCTTACCAGTGATCTCCAGCACCAGGGTCCTATGTCTTGATTTAGGGGTGGTGCAGTCTCAGATCACTTAGCTTACCAGTGATCTCCAGCACTAGGGTCCTACGTCTTGATTTAGGGGTGGTGCAGTCTCAGATCACTTAGCTTACCAGTGATCTCCAGCACTAGGGTCCTACGTCTTGATTTAGGGGTGGAGCAGTCTCAGATCACTTAGCTTACCAGAGATTTTCAGCACCTGGGTCCTACGTCTTGATTTAGGGGTGGAGCAGTCTCAGATCACTTAGCTTACCAGAGATTTCCAGCACTAGGGTCCTACGTCTTGATTTAGGGGTGGTGCAGTCTCAGATCACTTAGCTTACCAGTGATCTCCAGCACCAGGGTCCTACGTCTTGATTTAGGGGTGGAGCAGTCTCAGATCACTTAGCTTACCAGTGATTTTCAGCACCAGGGTCCTACGTCTTGATTTAGGGGTGGAGCAGTCTCAGATCACTTAGCTTACCAGTGATTTTCAGCACTAGGGTCCTACGTCTTGATTTAGGGGTGGAGCAGTCTCAGATCACTTAGCTTACCAGAGATTTTCAGCACCAGGGTCCTACGTCTTGATTTAGGGGTGGAGCAGTCTCAGATCACTTAGCTTACCAGAGATTTCCAGCACTAGGGTCCTACGTCTTGATTTAGGGGTGGAGCAGTCTCAGATCACTTAGCTTACCAGTGATCTCCAGCACCAGGGTCCTACGTCTTGATTTAGGGGTGGTGCAGTCTCAGATCACTTAGCTTACCAGTGATCTCCAGCACTAGGGTCCTACGTCTTGATTTAGGGGTGGTGCAGTCTCAGATCACTTAGCTTACCAGTGATTTCCAGCACCAGGGTCCTACGTCTTGATTTAGGGGTGGTGCAGTCTCAGATCACTTAGCTTACCAGTGATTTCCAGCACTAGGGTCCTACGTCTTGATTTAGGGGTGGAGCAGTCTCAGATCACTTAGCTTACCAGTGATTTCCAGCACCAGGGTCCTACGTCTTGATTTAGGGGTGGAGCAGTCTCAGATCACTTAGCTTACCAGTGATTTCCAGCACTAAGGTCCTACGTCTTGATTTAGGGGTGGAGCAGTCTCAGATCACTTAGCTTACCAGTGATCTCCAGCACCAGGGTCCTACGTCTTGATTTAGGGGTGGTGCAGTCTCAGATCACTTAGCTTACCAGTGATTTTCAGCACCAGGGTCCTACGTCTTGATTTAGGGGTGGTGCAGTCTCAGATCACTTAGCTTACCAGTGATCTCCAGCACCAGGGTCCTACGTCTTGATTTAGGGGTGGTGCAGTCTCAGATCACTTAGCTTACCAGTGATCTCCAGCACTAGGGTCCTACGTCTTGATTTAGGGGTGGTGCAGTCTCAGATCACTTAGCTTACCAGTGATCTCCAGCACTAGGGTCCTACGTCTTGATTTAGGGGTGGTGCAGTCTCAGATCACTTAGCTTACCAGTGATTTCCAGCACTAGGGTCCTACGTCTTGATTTAGGGGTGGTGCAGTCTCAGATCACTTAGCTTACCAGTGATCTCCAGCACTAGGGTCCTACGTCTTGATTTAGGGGTGGTGCAGTCTCAGATCACTTAGCTTACCAGTGATCTCCAGCACTAGGGTCCTACGTCTTGATTTAGGGGTGGTGCAGTCTCAGATCACTTAGCTTACCAGTGATTTCCAGCACTAGGGTCCTACGTCTTGATTTAGGGGTGGTGCAGTCTCAGATCACTTAGCTTACCAGTGATCTCCAGCACTAGGGTCCTACGTCTTGATTTAGGGGTGGTGCAGTCTCAGATCACTTAGCTTACCAGTGATTTCCAGCACTAGGGTCCTACGTCTTGATTTAGGGGTGGTGCAGTCTCAGATCACTTAGCTTACCAGTGATTTCCAGCACCAGGGTCCTACGTCTTGATTTAGGGGTGGAGCAGTCTCAGATCACTTAGCTTACCAGTGATTTCCAGCACCAGGGTCCTACGTCTTGATTTAGGGGTGGAGCAGTCTCAGATCACTTAGCTTACCAGTGATCTCCAGCACTAGGGTCCTACGTCTTGATTTAGGGGTGGTGCAGTCTCAGATCACTTAGCTTACCAGTGATCTCCAGCACTAGGGTCCTACGTCTTGATTTAGGGGTGGTGCAGTCTCAGATCACTTAGCTTACCAGTGATTTTCAGCACCAGGGTCCTACGTCTTGATTTAGGGGTGGAGCAGTCTCAGATCACAGCTTACCAGAGATTTTCAGCACCAGGGTCCTACGTCTTGATTTAGGGGTGGAGCAGTCTCAGATCACTTAGCTTACCAGTGATCTCCAGCACCAGGGTCCTACGTCTTGATTTAGGGGTGGAGCAGTCTCAGATCACAGCTTACCAGAGATTTTCAGCACCAGGGTCCTACGTCTTGATTTAGGGGTGGAGCAGTCTCAGATCACTTAGCTTACCAGTGATCTCCAGCACTAGGGTCCTACGTCTTGATTTAGGGGTGGAGCAGTCTCAGATCACTTAGCTTACCAGTGATCTCCAGCACCAGGGTCCTACGTCTTGATTTAGGGGTGGAGCAGTCTCAGATCACTTAGCTTACCAGTGATCTCCAGCACCAGGGTCCTACGTCTTGATTTAGGGGTGGTGCAGTCTCAGATCACTTAGCTTACCAGTGATTTTCAGCACCAGGGTCCTACGTCTTGATTTAGGGGTGGAGCAGTCTCAGATCACTTAGCTTACCAGTGATTTCCAGCACCAGGGTCCTACGTCTTGATTTAGGGGTGGTGCAGTCTCAGATCACTTAGCTTACCAGTGATTTCCAGCACCAGGGTCCTACGTCTTGATTTAGGGGTGGAGCAGTCTCAGATCACTTAGCTTACCAGTGATTTTCAGCACCAGGGTCCTACGTCTTGATTTAGGGGTGGAGCAGTCTCAGATCACTTAGCTTACCAGTGATTTTCAGCACCAGGGTCCTACGTCTTGATTTAGGGGTGGAGCAGTCTCAGATCACTTAGCTTACCAGAGATTTCCAGCACCAGGGTCCTACGTCTTGATTTAGGGGTGGTGCAGTCTCAGATCACTTAGCTTACCAGTGATCTCCAGCACCAGGGTCCTACGTCTTGATTTAGGGTTGGTGCAGTCTCAGATCACTTAGCTTACCAGTGATCTCCAGCACCAGGGTCCTACGTCTTGATTTAGGGGTGGAGCAGTCTCAGATCACTTAGCTTACCAGAGATTTCCAGCACCAGGGTCCTACGTCTTGATTTAGGGGTGGTGCAGTCTCAGATCACTTAGCTTACCAGTGATCTCCAGCACCAGGGTCCTACGTCTTGATTTAGGGGTGGTGCAGTCTCAGATCACTTAGCTTACCAGTGATTTTCAGCACCAGGGTCCTACGTCTTGATTTAGGGGTGGTGCAGTCTCAGATCACTTAGCTTACCAGTGATCTCCAGCACTAGGGTCCTACGTCTTGATTTAGGGGTGGTGCAGTCTCAGATCACTTAGCTTACCAGTGATCTCCAGCACTAGGGTCCTATGTCTTGATTTAGGGGTGGAGCAGTCTCAGATCACTTAGCTTACCAGAGATTTTCAGCACCAGGGTCCTACGTCTTGATTTAGGGGTGGAGCAGTCTCAGATCACTTAGCTTACCAGAGATTTTCAGCACCAGGGTCCTACGTCTTGATTTAGGGGTGGAGCAGTCTCAGATCACTTAGCTTACCAGAGATTTCCAGCACCAGGGTCCTACGTCTTGATTTAGGGGTGGAGCAGTCTCAGATCACTTAGCTTACCAGTGATTTTCAGCACCAGGGTCCTACGTCTTGATTTAGGGGTGGTGCAGTCTCAGATCACTTTTTCCGTGCGGGTGCCTTATTCTCAGTCCTGGCTACAGTTGTTCCTTTCCTTAAATCACTTCTGCTCGCCCAGTATTCTCCACTCTTTTACCTCCCCGGCCTGTTCTGTGCTGGGAGATCCCTGAGCATCCTTCCATGCTTGCGTAATGATGAAATCTTATCTTTTTCTAATGTAAATAGCTCCGGTTGGACAATCTTTCAGCACATGAGCACCTCATGAGATGAGGGCACCCCCAGTAATGGGGCAGCATTGGAGGGGCTCCTGGATTGGGTGGGGAGAGGGAGGGATGGAGGGAGGGAGCTGCCTAACTCTGGTGCTGAGTAGCAGCCGCTCTCCAGATTTATCCTGAAAAGCCAAGGCAGAGATTTGAGTCTATGAAGGAGGTCAGAAGCTGCGATGTATTTCCTTCTGCACAGGGCCCCGGGGAAGGTAATTCTTACTCCCAGCTCACCCTTCTCTCTCACCTCTGAGCTGCCCCCCCCCCCAGGCTTAGTAACAAGGAGGAGCCCAGAAAGGTACTCGGCTGCTCTTGGCGTTTCCCTCCTCGCCGCTCTTGGCGTTTCCCTCCTCGCCGCTCTTGGCGTTTCCCTCCTCGCGCCCAGGCGACGGCGGTAAACCCTGCACGGAGGGGAATTGGGCGTCGGCCTGGGGAGGTCATTGGAGAGACCCCAGCTCTCATCAGCGGCCCGCTGGCTGGCTCCCTGACCCTTGGGCGATGGGGGTGCCATGGGGGGGAGGGGAGGAGAGCACTGAGGAAGGGGACCAGGACCTCCTTTCTGGGAGCACTGAGGAGCAATGTGACTGGGGGGAGGGGAGATGGACTCGGGTGCTGAGAACGGGAAGGGGATGGCGGCTGGCGTAGGGGTGGATGTTGGTCTTTGGGGAAGGAAGTGGGAGCAACGATGGATCAGTCTCTGGGAAGAGAGTGCTAGAAGCATGGCCAGGCCCTGGGAGAGAGGAGCGAGGAGCACTGCTATGACTTTAGCAAATATTTGCATATATGTACAGCTGTTTTAATTTATTTTTGTTTCAGTTTTAAACCACTGTGCACCAGCAGTATAGGGAAGGGTCATTGCATTTCATATAGAGCTGTTTATTAGACACTGTTGATGTTCTTTGTAAATTGATTCTTGATAATTTGTTTTATTTTGTATGGTGCACCTTAGTTAAGAATGTATACAAATGAATAAACATCACACGGAACCAAACACTGAAAGTACAGGCGGACAATGATCCCAATTCTGTCATCTTTCCCTGAGGGAGGATCTCACATTGTACCTGTAACCCCAGACACTCAGCCCTGACCTGTCACCTTTCCCTGAGGGAGGATCTCACATTGTACCTGTAACCGCAGACACCCAGCCCTGTCCTGTCACCTTTCCCTGAGGGAGGATCTCACATTGTACCTGTAACCCCAGACACTCAGCCCTGACCTGTCACCTTTCCCTGAGGGAGGATCTCACATTGTACCTGTAACTGCAGACACTCGGCCATGACCTGTCACCTTTCCCTGAGGGAGGATCTCACATTGTACCTGTAACCCCAGACACTCAGCCCTGACCTGTCACCTTTCCCTGAGGGAGGATCTCACATTGTACCTGTAACTGCAGACACTCGGCCATGACCTGTCACCTTTCCCTGAGGGAGGATCTCACATTGTACCTGTAACCGCACACACCTAGACCTGTCCTGTCACCTTTCCCTGAGGGAGGATCTCACATTGTACCTGTAACCGCAGACACCCGCCCCTGACCTGTCACCTTTCCCTGAGGGAGGATCTCACATTATACCTGTAACTGCAGACACTCGGCCATGACCTGTCACCTTTCCCTGAGGGAGGATCTCACATTGTACCTGTAACCGCAGACACCCGCCCCTGACCTGTCACCTTTCCCTGAGGGAGGATCTCACATTATACCTGTAACCCCAGACACTCAGCCCTGACCTGTCACCTTTCCCTGAGGGAGGATCTCACATTGTACCTGTAACCCCAGACACTCAGCCCTGACCTGTCACCTTTCCCTGAGGGAGGATCTCACATTGTACCTGTAACCGCAGACACCCGCCCCTGACCTGTCACCTTTCCCTGAGGGAGGATCTCACATTGTACCTGTAACCGCAGACACCCGGCCCTGTCCTGTCACCTTTCCCTGAGGGAGGATCTCACATTGTACCTGTAACCGCAGACACTCGGCCCTGACCTGTCACCTTTCCCTGAGGGAGGATCTCACATTGTACCTGTAACCCCAGACACTCAGCCCTGACCTGTCACCTTTCCCTGAGGGAGGATCTCACATTGTACCTGTAACCCCAGACACTCAGCCCTGACCTGTCACCTTTCCCTGAGGGAGGATCTCACATTGTACCTGTAACTGCAGACACCCGCCCCTGACCTGTCACCTTTCCCTGAGGGAGGATCTCACATTGTACCTGTAACCGCAGACACCCGGCCCTGTCCTGTCACCTTTCCCTGAGGGAGGATCTCACATTGTACCTGTAACCGCAGACACTCGGCCCTGACCTGTCACCTTTCCCTGAGGGAGGATCTCACATTGTACCTGTAACCCCAGACACTCAGCCCTGACCTGTCACCTTTCCCTGAGGGAGGATCTCACATTGTACCTGTAACCCCAGACACTCAGCCCTGACCTGTCACCTTTCCCTGAGGGAGGATCTCACATTGTACCTGTAACCCCAGACACTCAGCCCTGACCTGTCACCTTTCCCTGAGGGAGGATCTCACATTGTACCTGTAACCCCAGACACTCAGCCCTGACCTGTCACCTTTCCCTGAGGGAGGATCTCACATTGTACCTGTAACCCCAGACACTCGGCCATGACCTGTCACCTTTCCCTGAGGGAGGATCTCACATTGTACCTGTAACTGCAGACACCCGGCCCTGACCTGTCACCTTTCCCTGAGGGAGGATCTCACATTGTACCTGTAACCGCAGACACCCGGCCCTGTCCTGTCACCTTTCCCTGAGGGAGGATCTCACATTGTACCTGTAACCCCAGACACTCGGCCATGACCTGTCACCTTTCCCTGAGGGAGGATCTCACATTGTACCTGTAACTGCAGACACTCAGCCCTGTCCTGTCACCTTTTCCTGAGGGAGGATCTCACGTTGTACCTGTAACCCCAGACACCCGGCCCTGACCTGTCACCTTTCCCTGAGGGAGGATCTCACATTGTACCTGTAACCCCACACACTCAGCCCTGACCTGTCACCTTTCCCTGAGGGAGGATCTCACATTGTACCTGTAACTGCAGACACTCGGCCATGACCTGTCACCTTTCCCTGAGGGAGGATCTCACATTGTACCTGTAACCGCAGACACCCGCCCCTGACCTGTCACCTTTCCCTGAGGGAGGATCTCACATTATACCTGTAACCCCAGACACTCGGCCATGACCTGTCACCTTTCCCTGAGGGAGGATCTCACATTGTACCTGTAACCGCAGACACCTAGACCTGTCCTGTCACCTTTTCCTGAGGGAGGATCTCACATTGTACCTGTAACCGCAGACACCCAGCCCTGTCCTGTCACCTTTCCCTGAGGGAGGATCTCACATTGTACCTGTAACTGCAGACACCCAGCCCTGTCCTGTCACCTTTCCCTGAGGGAGGATCTCACGTTGTACCTGTAACCGCAGACACCCGGACCTGTCCTGTCACCTTTCCCTGAGGGAGGATCTCACGTTGTACCTGTAACCGCAGACACCCGGCCCTGTCCTGTCACCTTTCCCTGAGGGAGGATCTCACATTGTACCTGTAACCCCAGACACCCGGACCTGTCCTGTCACCTTTCCCTGAGGGAGGATCTCACGTTGTACCTGTAACCGCAGACACCCGGACCTGTCCTGTCACCTTTCCCTGAGGGAGGATCTCACATTGTACCTGTAACTGCAGACACCCGCCCCTGACCTGTCACCTTTCCCTGAGGGAGGATCTCACATTTTACCTGTAACCGCAGACACCCGGCCCTGTCCTGTCACCTTTCCCTGAGGGAGGATCTCACATTGTACCTGTAACTGCAGACACCCGGCCCTGACCTGTCACCTTTCCCTGAGGGAGGATCTCACCTTGTACCTGTAACCGCAGACACCCGGCCCTGTCCTGTCACCTTTCCCTGAGGGAGGATCTCACGTTGTACCTGTAACCGCAGACACCCGGCCCTGTCCTGTCACCTTTCCCTGAGGGAGGATCTCACGTTGTACCTGTAACCGCAGACACCCGGCCCTGTCCTGTCACCTTTCCCTGTCACACATAATTCAAGCTGACAACCACTAGGCTACTACTCCACTCCAATTATGAGACTGCAGTCTCTACACTCCTTAGTAGTGGTGTGCAAACAGCCCCTGCCCTCTCCCTGCACCACATCCCATCCCACTCATGCCTCGGGCCAAACTGCAATTCCCAACAGATTTGGCTTTTGTGAGAAATGCTTTGAAGTGGTCAATAGTCATCTTTATATCTGTATTTGGGGGCAGGCAATGAGCCCCACTCATTACTCAGCACTTTACACTGATCAGCCTCGGCATTCTCCTAATGAAAGTGCCATATCCTGTGAGAGGTCATGGGATGCTGGTGTCGTCTGCTTGCACTGTTACCCCATTGCCCCACAGGGGATAAGGCAAGTTGGTGGGGAAAGAATATTTATACTTCACTGAGTACAGGAGACAGTGGGTGTAGTCATCTTGCAAGTAATAGTCACCGCAGAACAAAAAAAATCTATTTTCTGTTTTTACCAACTTTCTAAAACCAAGGCCAAGTTCCACCATAGTCTCAATGTTCTGAACATCTGTCATGGGCCCCTGGAACAGCTGAACCCTACCCTCCAAGCTGAGCCCAGCCTCTGTCCCTTAATCCTGTCCTAAATCCTTACCCTTACTGTATTATCTAGGCCCTAATCCTATGCCCTGTTGCTCACCCTTAC
Organism: Rhinatrema bivittatum; assembly: GCF_901001135.1. Taxonomy (NCBI): domain Eukaryota; kingdom Metazoa; phylum Chordata; class Amphibia; order Gymnophiona; family Rhinatrematidae; genus Rhinatrema; species Rhinatrema bivittatum. The sequence continues at coordinate 1,072,785 of NC_042619.1, read as the reverse complement.
CCTAACCCACTCCCCTACCTTCCCTCCCTTAATCCTATCTCTTACCTCCCTATTGTTCTTTCTCAGTTCTTACACTAACCTCCATTCCTGAACATTACTCCTAACCCCTTACCCTATCCTCTCCCAAATGTTTACCCTAACGTCTATCACTTAACAATTCCCCATCCCAAATCCTGCCACAACTGCTATCCCTCATCTCTAATCCAATATTCCCAAATGCTCATAACCCGAATTCCCAAATCCTGAGCAGTCTCGGAGGTTCCAGAGGGAGAAGGTGACTCTGACTCTGGTAACTTGCCCTCATGTCATGCTCTGCCCTTATCCGTCTGCTTATAACAATCTCGCAAATGTATAAAACGGTTTGGCTTACAGTCGGCAGTGAAGCGTCTGCTTCTGGAGTTGTACACTTCTAGTGATAATGTACCAAAGGAAGGTCGGATGCCCCTGAAAGCAGAGCACATGCAGGGGACTGGGAGGGGACAGAAGACGGAACTGTATGTACAAAATAATCTCTCAATAAAAGTATTCACATGATTTTGTTCTGTGTGGCTTCAATTTTATTTAATGCTGAAGAATCACTGGGCCATGCAATAAACTGTTCCTTCACCAGAACCACATCGCAGTAATGTCAGGATGCAGAGAAGCCAGTAACAGAACTGGAGAAGAGGAAACGAACCGAGGGGAAGAGGTGCAATTATTTATTTATAAAATTTAAGAGGGAGGAGGAGTGGGAGGAGAGGAGAGATACAAATAGCTCAGGAGATATCCTGCAGAACTGTTATAAGGAATGTAACAAGCTGGAGAAATTTGTATCCCAGAGGGTTAACGTGCTGAGCTTTTAGTAATCGTACAAGAAGTATGGCAGCAGCTGAGAAAGAGGAACCCGTTCCAGGGAGGAATTGATCGATACTCAGGTGCAGAATACTGGTACTACTTATCACCTCTATAGTGCTACTCGGCGTAAGCAGCACTATTCAAAAACACATGGGCAGTGCCTGCTTGGACAAACATACAGGGCAAAAGAAACGTCAGGTATTTCATTTATTAAGAAAATGGAGGAGGGAGGAGCTAGTGCCTACCTGACTGTAAATTCTAATGCGGTGATCTCCAACAGGCCTGGTCACGTGTGCCACTGGCTGATGCTGAGGTCCAGGCTTCACTCACAGCCTCCTGCAGTAACCAGATACACCAGTGGTGGCTCTCACAATACTATCGCTTGTTCCTGAGCACATGGGTAGTTATAGATTCCTTTCTCCTTCCTCAATACAGGATGAGCTCTGGAGGGGGGGTGGGGGTCAGTGGGGAGCTGGACTCCTTTCTATGCATCACATCACTTTCTCCTCCTGAGGCCCTCCGTTGAGTCCCAGCCTCTCGTTACCAGACTGAGATGGCAAAAGTGTGCATTGACCACTCGATGTGACTCATTTTGAAGGTTGGGAGCAGAAGCACTAGCGCAGTTTTAGCAACCACATTTTTCACCTGCAGTGGCAACCAATGTGACTACATGAGCTCATACCACAGAGACTTCTGCCTTCTGCACCTATGATTCAAGGAAGCTGGAGTCTAGGAGTGAGAGCTCAGAGCAATTTTAGATCTAATTCTCAGTGGAGCACAGGATTTGGTGAGCGAGGTAACGGTGGTGGGGCTGCTTGGCAATAGTGATCATAATATGATCAAATTTGAAGTAATGACTGGAAGGGGGACAGTAAGCAAATCCATGGCTCTCTTGCTAAACTTTCAAAAGGGAAATTTTGATAAAATGAGCAAAATAGAAAAAAACTGAAAGGAGCAGCTACAAAGGTAAAAAGTGTGCAAGAGGCGTGGTCATTGTTAAAAAATACCATTCTAGAAGCACAGTCCAGATGTATTCCACACATTAAGAAAGGTGGAAAGAAGGCAAAACTATTACCGGCATGGTTAAAAGGGGAGGTGAAAGAAGCTATTTTAGCCAAAAGATCTTCATTCAAAAATTGGAAGAAGGATCCAGCAGAAGAAAACAGGATAATGCATAAGCATTGGCAAGTTAAATGTAAGACATTGATAAGACAGGCTAAGAGAGAATTTGAAAAGAAGTTGGCCGTAGAGGCAAAAACTCACAGTAAAATCTTTTAAAAATATATCCGAAGCAGAAAGCCTGTGAGGGAGTCACTTGGACTGTTAGATGATCGAGGGATTAAAGGGGCAATTAGAGAAGATAAGGCCATCGCAGAAAGATTAAACGATTTTTTTGCTTCGGAGTTTACTGAAGAGGATGTTGGGGAGATACACGTACTGGAGAAGTTTTCATGGGTAATGATTCAGATGGACTGAACCAAATCACGGTGAACCGAGAAGATGTGGTAGACCTGATTGACAAACTGAAGAGTAGTAAATCACCTGGACCAGATGGTATACACCCCAGGGTTCTGAAGGAACACAAAAATGAAATTTAAGACCTATTAGTACAAACTTGTAACCCATCATTAAAATCATCCATTGTACCTTAGGACTGGAGGGTGGCTAATGTAACCTCAATATTTAAAAAGGGCTCCAGGGGCGATCCAGAAAACTACAGATCAGTTAGCCTGACTTCAGTGCCAGGAAAAATAGTGAAAAATATTCTAAATATCAAAATCACAGAACATATAGAAAGACATGGTTTAATGGAACAAAGTCAGCATGGCTTTACCCAAGGCAAGTCTTGCCTCGCAAATCTGCTTCACTTTTTTGAAGGAGTTATTTTATTTATTTTTTTAAAACTCTTCTATACCGTCGTTAAGTTAGATAACCATCACAATGCTTTACAGAAAGGCACGATAAAGAGAATTATGAGTGGTATAGATTACAAATTAAACATGTGCCATCATAGTATGGTAACATTTTAAAACGATAAACTATGTGTTTATGTTAAGCCTATATGTTTGTTAAGAAATTGTTAAGCGGTTCAAATCTAACATTAATATGCATTTGTTGGTTAAAAACATCAACTGTTTGCTTGGTGCGTCCTTATCTGTCAACTGTTTTTCTCCTTCTCTTTGTCTTTATAAAAAGTTTGTTTAAAGAGCCAGGTTTTCAGATTAGTTTTGAATATTTTCAAATTTCTCTGCAGCCTTATTTCGAGTGGCATGGTGTTCCATAGCACAGGACCAGCCAGTGACAGTGCTCTTTCCCTTACTTGCGTGAGATGTGCTGATTTAACCGAGGGGACAGTTAGTAGAGCCTTATTAGCAGATCTCAGGTTTCTGTGCAGGACATGTATGCGCAGTGCTGTGTTAAGCCAGTCGGCTTTTTCATCGTTGATTATATTGTAATCTTTGTTCGATTGGGAGCCAGTGTAGTTCAGCAAGTGTTCCTGTAATGTGGTCATTTTTTTTTTTGCCAGTCAAAATTCTAGCAGCAGAATTTTGCAATATTTGCAGTGGCCTAATCGTAGATTGAGGTAGCCCTAGTAACAGGGAGTTACAGTAGTCTGTGCTTGCGAATATCATTGCCTGTAGAACTGTGCGAAAAATGTTTAGCGTTAGCAGGGGTTTCAGTCTTCTTAGGGTCATTAGTTTGGCGTATCCTTCTTTTATTTTCTGTGATATGTGCTGTTTCATGTTTAGCTCAGGGTCAATTATTACCCCTAGATTCCATACTTTTATTGCTAACTCCACGGCTTGATTATTTTTGATTGTGATTGTAGATTGTATATGGTGTATGGTTTTTTGCTCAAGGTGTAGGAATTCAGTTTTGTCGATGTTTATTACCAGTTCCATTTGGTTTAGGAGCTGTTTGATTATTTCCAGATACGTATTGGCTAGTTTCATAGTCTCTTCAATGGTGTTTACGATGGGTAACAGTAGTTGTATATCGTCTGCGTATATGTAATGTATGATTCCAAGTCCTGCTAGTAGGTGACATATTGGAAGTAAGTAAATATTAAAGAGTGTTGCAGACAGGGCCTGTGGGCCGCCTGTAGTTTGACTTTGTCTGAAAGTGTGTTTTTGATTTGTACTTGGAAACATCTATTGTTTAAGTATGACTCAAACCACTTTATTCCTTTGTTCATGAGTCCTATTTCTTTTAGTCTATTGATTAGGATTTTGTGATTTACAGTGTCAAATGCTGTGGAGAGATCTAATAGAACAAGAATGTAATGTGTTCCTGAATTGAAGCCTCTTAAGATATTGTCTGATAGAGCTAATAAAGTCTCTGTATTGTAGTGTTTGCGGAATCCATGTTGTGCTGGATATAAAATGTTACTTTCAAGGTGGTTTGACAGGTTTTTTTTTGGACTGTTTTTTCAATTAGTTTGGCTATCAGGGGTAAGTTGGATACTGGTCTATAGTTGCTAAGATTTAGGGGGTCCAGGTTCTTTTTCTTAATGATTGGTTTGATTATAGCTCCTTTCAAGGTATCCGGCATTAATCCTTCATCTAGGGAGAGGTTGATGATTTTAATTAATGTTGGGGCTACTGTGTTGGCTAGTTTTTTTAATTCCGTAATGAGTATGGTGTCAATTACGTGGGGAGCAGGGTTCAGTTTTTTTTTATCATGTTCTCGACTTCAGTGTGTGAAATTTCATCCAAAACCCTATCATTCTCAAAAACAACCAAACAATTAAACTCTCAGAAAAAGTGAGAAACCTCGGAGTAATAATTGACACTGAACTTAACCTAAAACAACACATATCGCTAAAAGTAAGGGAAGGATACGCCAAACTCATGACCCTTAGAAGGTTAAAACCCCTACTTACAACAAACAATTTCCGATCAGTTTTACAGGCTCTAGTTTTCGCAAGCACTGACTACTGTAATTCCCTCCTACTTGGATTACCACACACAACGATTAGACCACTCCAAATAATGCAGAACACAGCTGCCAGAATTCTGACTGGTAAAAATAAAAGAGACCACATCACTGAAACCCTAATAGAATTGCACCGGTTACCCATCGAGCAAAGACTACTTTACAAAACCCTATGTACCATACATAAATTAATACATGACGAAAAAGCCGAATGGCTGAATACAGCCCTTCACCTACACGTCCCTAACAGGAACCTAAGATCAGCAAATAAAGCCTTACTGACCATCCCCTCAGTTAAAACAGCTAAACTAACCCAAGTAAGGGAAAGAGCGCTTTCCTTAGCAGGTCCTATGCTATGGAATACCATGCCGGTCGAGATCCGCTTACAAACAGACATCAAAGCCTTCAGAAAACACTTGAAAACATGGTTATTTAAACAAGCCTACAACAATGAGAAAGGAGAGTAGTATACAGTGACAAAGAGAAAAAACAAAAAACGATCTGCAGAACACTCATGCACTCTACCCCAACCTACAAGGGTATATATTCCACCTTTATTTTTAAATTTTTAAATATGTTTGCTCACAATTTAAAATATGAGACAACAAAGAATGTGTTATGTTATGAGTAAAGTCAATAGTGGACCCTTGGGCCGGCTGAGGTGGACAGCGTCCACAGGAGTTAATAAGCCGGGAGGCGGCACTCAGCTGGAGCGGACTGATGGCGTCTTCACCCTGGAAACCCAAGACCCCCCCAGGAGGAGCCCGTAGGGGTCCGAGTCGCTGGGACTTAGGAGAATCGTGAATGAGTCCAAGGTCTGTGGCTGGCTGAAGACAAAGGAGAATCGTGAAGAAGACCAAGGTTCGAGGCTGGCAGAAGACAAAGGAGAATCGTGAAGAAGACCAAGGTTCGTGGCTGGCTGAAGACAAAGGAGAATCGTGAAGAAGACCAAGGTTCGTGGCTGGCTGAAGACAAAGGAGAATCAGGAACCGGAGCTGGAGTCAGGATATGTAGACAGCAAGTAGAGCCCAGAGCTGGAGCCAAGGCACAGCAGGACCAAACAGAACCTGACCTGGAAGCAAGGCACGGCTGGGACAAGCTGGAACCGGAGCTGGAAGCAAGGCACGGCTGGAACAAGCAGGAACCAGGGCTGGAAGCAAGGCACGGCTGGAACCGGAGCTGGAAGCAAGGCACGGCTGGAACAAGCAGGAACCAGGGCTGGAAGCAAGGCACGGCTGGAACAAGCAGGAACCAAGGCTGAAAGCAACGCTGGGAAGCAACTAAGCACACAGTAGAGTGACCTCGTTGCAAAGGCAAAGCAAGGAAGTCAGACGCTGGTTTAAATAGCCGCCCAGCGTCTGACGTCAGGAACGGGGCGGTTCAGCACTTCCGGGTGCTGGACCTTTAAGAGCCCCCTGCTCGCGCGCGCGCGTTGCCTGGCAGTGGGAGGAGTCTGAGTCGTCCCTCGGCAGCGTCTCCACGTGGAGAGAGACGCTGCCATGCGGCCCTGCAGGCCCCAGGAGCAACGGAACGCGGCGAGACCGGGAGAGGCAGCAGAAAGGTAAGGACCAGGTCGCTAGCCTAGCGACCGGGACCGCAACAGAATGGACATGATAGAACATAACACTCACAATTATGAGTAATTATAAACAAGCTATGTTACCGTATAGTCTTGGCACTTGTTTAGTGATAGATTTTATCTGTTTTCCAATATTAATATTGGTGCCTTCCTGTAAACCGTTATGATGGTACTTAACTTAATGACGGTATAGAAAAGTTTTTAAATAAATAAAATAAAATAAATAAATAAATTCCGACCAGTTGCTGACGTCCCTAGTTGGGCATCTTAATCTCTTGTTTTGTTGTGTTAGGGATTTTTTTTTCTTAGGTTCTCAATTTTATCTTTAAAGAATTGAGCTACATCATTGCATTGGTTCTCTTGTAGGGTTAGGTGATTGTATTGTCGCTACTTAGGTTTTTTACTATGTTAAATAGGGTTCTGGCGTTATTAGCTAATTTTTCTATGTTTGAGCTGTAGTATTTCTTTTTGGTGTCTAAAATTGTTTTTCTGTAGTAAGCTAGTTGTTTCCTGTACTTTGTTAAATTTTCAGTTGTTTTGTTTTTTTCCATTCTTTTTCTTTCTTTCTAAGGATCCGTTTTACTTCTTTGATTTGTTCACTATACCATGGATTATTTTGTTTTGGTTCTTTAATGCGGGCCATGTTTTGAGGGTTTAATTCATTTGCTAAAGTCGTGGTTCTGTTTATCCAGTCGGTTGTTGCGGTATGGCTATTTGTATAATTGATGTGTATTAATTCTTCATGTAATTTGTCTTTTAGAATATCTGTTGAAAGGGGGGCGGTATGTGAAATCAGCTGGTTTCATGTTTTGTTTCTTTATTGGGCCTGTGTGTTTGATCTGGGAGTTAATGAGGAAGTGGTCAGACCTTGGGATTTGTGTGTATTCGGTTTTTATGTTTTCAAGGAGGCTACTGTTAATGAAGGTTAGATCTAATGAGTGGCCCGCTTTGTGTGTTGGTTTATCTATAATAAGTTTGAAACCTAATGCAGTCATTATGTCAGTTAGTGTTTGTCAGGTATTTGATAGGGGGTGAACGTCCATGTGAAGATTAAAGTCGCTGAGTATTATGGTGGGTTTAGAAGGGTTTAGATGAGTTGTAAAAAATTCTATTAGTGGGGAGATGTTTAGTTCGAGGAGACTGGGTGGGCAGTAGACCAGGCAGATTTGAAAATGGTTGGTGTCGAAAAAGGCAATTTCTTGATTTGCTGGCATTGTGATCAAGTGTAGTTTAGTTTTAAATATTTTTTCAATAATTAATATTAATCCTCCCCCTTATTTATTTATTCTAGGGATCGAGAAGACCTCGTAGTTTTTCTTTGGTAGCTGAACTGCAACTGATTTTTTTAGCCATGATTCTGTTATTGCTATAAAATTAGGTTTTGTGTCATATAACAGGTCAGTGATGATGGGAAATTTTTTTGTCACTGATTGTGCATTAACTAGAAGAAAGGAGATCATTAGTAGACTGTTTAATTTGGTACTGTTGTTAGGTTTTACTGGAATTAGGTTATTTGTAATCGGATCGCTACTTTCTTTTTTACTGTGATGGTTTTTGTATTGTAGTCTCCTTGTGTTATTTGCATACTTACCATTTCCTGTACATACTTGGATGATGAATGTCGAGTTTATGGTCGTTGACATGGTCCTGTTGCTAGTCAAGTGGTGGTCTTTGTCCATTAGTATTTTCTCGGGGTGTACGAGGGGCTATACGAAGGGGTGTACAAAGGGGCATGCCCCTTTGTTGCGCCCCTTCGGTACACGCCGCCGTCACGCGGCGCCTTCTGGGTCCTTGGCGCGCTTTTAACCTCAGCACCCTTCGATGACATCAGTTGCGTCACCGAGGGGGAGGAGCACAGCCCGGACACCGAGGAGGGCAAGGGAACACTGCGAGAACCTGTGAAAAGACAGAGAGAAAGAATAGGAGAGAAATGGGAGCAAAAACCAGTGAAAATCAGCCTCAGGTGGTTCGGGAGGCAGGTAGGCACGGCGCCTTCTGGGTCCTTGGCGTGCTTTTAACCTCGGCGCCTTTTGGCAGTAGATAAAGGTGAACCGGTAGATGTAATATATTTGGATTTTCAGAAGGTGTTTGACAAAGTTCCTCATGAGAGGCTTCTAGGAAAAGTAAAAAGTCATGGGATAGGTGGCGATGTCCTTTCGTGGATTACAAACTGGCTAAAAGACAGGAAACAGAGAGTAGGATTAAATGGTCAATTTTCTCAGTGGAAGGGAGTGGGCAGTGGAGTGCCTCAGGGATCTGTACTGGAACCCGTACTTTTCAATATATTTATAAATGATTTGGAAAGAAATACGACAAGTGATGTAATCAAATTTGCAGATGATACAAAATTATTCAGAGTAATTAAATCCCAAGCAGATTGTGATAAATTGCAGGAAGACCTTGTGAGATTGGAAAATTGGGCATCCAAATAGCAGATGAAATTTAATGTGGATAAGTGCAAGGTATTGCATATAGGGAAAAATAACCCTTGCTATAGTTACACAATGTTAGGTTCCATATTAGGAGCTACCACCCAAGAAAGAGATCTAGGCATCATAGTGGATAACACATTGAAATCGTCGGTTCAGTGTGCTGCGGCAGTCAAAAAAGCAAACAGAATGTTGGGAATTATTAGGAAGGGAATGGTGAATAAAACGGAAAATGTCATAATGCCTCTGTATTGTGCCATGGTGAGACCGCACCTTGAATACTGTGTACAATTCTGATTCACCGCATCTCAAAAAAGATATAATTGAGATGGAGAAGGTATAGAAAAGGGCTACCAAAATGATAAGGGGAATGGAGCAGCTCCCCTATGAGGAAAGAGAAATAATCATCCTAGTGGGTGTGTGAGGACATGATGGTGGAGTGAGTAAATGTATGTGGGGAGATGATGGTGGGTGATTGTGAGTAGGGATCTACTACTCTGTGAGTACCTCAACTCCACGGACCTACTGTACCAGCTTATTGTGGGATCCTCTCCGGTGTACCCTGTACCTCGGACCACTACTGTGCTGTCTCTAAGTGAGAACCCACCTCGGTATATCCTGCACTGCAGGCCACTACTGCATCATCACTATAGGACCCTCACCGGCGTAACCCGTACCTCGGGCCACTACCCTACCATCTTGGAGTGAGGAATCCTTCGGTGTTCCCTGCGCTGCAGGCCCCTACCGAATCTCCATGTCTGAGGTATTCCCTCTGGGTATACCCCTCTGCACAGACTTTGTTATTCTCTCCTCCACCCTGTGCTCCGCGAGCTGTGCCTTTCCTACCTCTCTAATAAAGACTCTATCCCTCAGCTGTCTCTGATGTCCGCTGAGACCGTGCCTCCCGACGGTGAGGCTCACAGGGCTCCTCCCTGTGGGTGGTACCATCTCTCACCTCGGCGCAGGGCCCACATACCTACAAGTCATAACATGGGCCTTCTAGTCTCTTGGCTTGCCTTGAGGCTTCTGGCCTATTCTCTCTTGTATCCTGCCTTGTCACCCTCTGGCTTGTTCTGTCTGTTCAAAGCTTTGCTGCCTTCGGGTTTCTGTGTTCTTTGTTCTGTGTTTCCCTTGTCTAAGTCCTGCCTTAGCCTGCTTTATTGGTCCTGTCCTGTCTGGTCCAGTCTCTAGTCCTGCTTGTACCAGAGCCTTGTCCTTTGCTTGGTTCACCCTTGTCTTGTCTAGTTCTAGGTCCTACTTAGTATCTGGCCTCGCCTCATCCTGCCAGTTTTCTCTGCTTTGTCCAAGCCTTGCCTGGGTGGACTCACCACGATGATGTACTGCTGCCTCAAGGACCTGCTGGCTTCCAGACCCCAAGGGCTCAACCTGTGTGTGAGGGGGCTGGCTCAGTGTCCTGCTCAGAGTCTTGCCTTAGTCTCTTGCTATGCTCCAGGTCGGTTTCCTGGACGCCGGAGCCTGTAACAGGCTCATCCTCCCTGTGAGAGGATTATCTGGTTTTGATTGTTTTATTTGGTGTAAGACTGAGTTGAGCAGGTCCTTGCATCTGCTATTGTTGTATATAAACACTAAATGAAAGGAAATCTATCTAATCACTCACATGGGCTGCCTGTCACAAAGCAATTATCATCAACTCTTTTCCTGGGGGCTAGGCCAGGCATTTGACCACTGCACAAGCTTCCTGAAGTCACGTCTCCTCTTGTCTAATTCTTCAGGACTGACCCTCTGTTGCAGATCTTTGTGTCATCCACAAAAAGACAAACTTTCCCTCTACCTTCTCTGCAATATTGCTGAAAGAGTAATTGAACAGAACTGGTTGCAGACGTGATCCCTGTGGCACTCCACTGATAACCCTCTTTCCTTGCAGTGAATTGCATTTATCATCACCCGCAGTTGTGTATTCAGTAGGGAGGAGTAAGGAAAGGTTTGGATAAATTCCTGAAGAGAAGATGATAAACTGCTATTAATCAAGTTTACTTAGGGAATAACCACTGCTATTAATTGCATCAGTAGCATGGGATCTTCTTAGTGTTTGGGAAATTGCCAGGTTCTTGTGGCCTGGATTGGCCTCTGTTGGAAACAGGATGCTGGGCTTGATGGACCCTTGGTCTGACCCAGTATTACATGTTCTTATGTTCTTATGAGGCTGACTAAAAGAAAGGTTACACTCAATTAACGTCATCCCATCCTTGCTGTGAAATAGTCGTTGAATGTCACTTCACGATTGCAGGTCCAGCAGAGGGCAGTACAGGATCCCCAGATCAAATTCAATTATCCATAATCCTTCAAAACTGCAGAAATATAGGAAGAGTGCATGACATTCCCACTATTTGTTGAATGAAGCTTTCTTTAACTTATCTGAAACCTGGAAGGAAGTGCATGTCTGGATTCCCTGGATATCTCCACTTGCAAAGGAGCCAAACATGTGCACATTTTTCTGCAATCTGAGTTTCCACCGAGCCCGGAAGATCAGCACAGCTGATGCACAGGTCTGTGCCAAACACAGCTGACAGAGTGCAAATCACCAGCCTGAGCTGGAAAACAAACACACAGACCCGTCCCCAGTTCACCCCCGTCCCAAACCAGACAAGCAAACTCTTCCAGCCACGGTGACGTAACCGCTCCTTATCACAGATCTGCATTTACCTGCAGCCCCACAAGGAAAGGACACATTACACTCTGTGCAAGTTTCTTTCTGAGACTCAGCTGAAGTGCATGAGTACAAGTCCCTCACAGCCACCCAGTGCAGGGAGGAAAGGAAGGGACTGCTGAGAGGGCGTGAGAGGTAAAGCCTGGGATAAGCACAGAGGATCCTTAGCTGTGAGGGAGTGAGGGGTAAAGCCTGGGATAAGCACAGAGGATCCTGAGCTGTGGGGGAGTGAAGGGTAAAGCCTGGGATAAGCACAGAGGATCCTTAGCTGTGAGGGAGTGAGAGGTAAAGCCTGGGATAAGCACAGAGGATCCTTAGCTGTGAGGGAGTGAGAGGTAAAGCCTGGGATAAGCACAGAGGATCCTTAGCTGTGAGGGAGTGAGGGGTAAAGCCTGGGATAAGCACAGAGGATCCTTAGCTGTGAGGGAGTGAGGGGTAAAGCCTGGGATAAGCACAGAGGATCCTTAGCTGTGAGGGAGTGAGGGGTAAAGTCTGGGATAAGCACAGAGGATCCTTAGCTGTGAGGGGTAAAGCCTGGGATAAGCACAGAGGATCCTTAGCTGTGAGGGAGTGAGGGGTAAAGCCTGGGATAAGCACAGAGGATCCTTAGCTGTGAGGGAGGGAGAGGTAAAGCCTGGGATAAGCACAGAGGATCCTTAGCTGTGAGGGAGTGAGGGGTAAAGCCTGGGATAAGCACAGAGGATCCTTAGCTGTGAGGGAGTGAGGGGTAAAGCCTGGGATAAGCACAGAGGATCCTTAGCTGTGGGGGAGTGAGGGGTAAAGCCTGGGATAAGCACAGAGGATCCTTAGCTGTGGGGGAGTGAGGGGTAAAGCCTGGGATAAGCACAGAGGATCCTTAGCTGTGGGGGAGTGAGAGGTAAAGCCTGGGATAAGCACAGAGGATCCTTAGCTGTGGGGGAGTGAGGGGTAAAGCCTGGGATAAGCACAGAGGATCCTTAGCTGTGGGGGAGTGAGGGGTAAAGCCTGGGATAAGCACAGAGGATCCTTAGCTGTGAGGGAGTGAGAGGTAAAGCCTGGGATAAGCACAGAGGATCCTGAGCTGTGGGGGAGTGAAGGGTAAAGCCTGGGATAAGCACAGAGGATCCTTAGCTGTGAGGGAGTGAGAGGTAAAGCCTGGGATAAGCACAGAGGATCCTTCGCTGTGGGGGAGTGAGAGGTAAAGCCTGGGATAAGCACAGAGGATCCTTAGCTGTGAGGGAGTGAGGGGTAAAGCCTGGAATAAGCACAGAGGATCCTTAGCTGTGAGGGGTAAAGCCTGGGATAAGCACAGAGGATCCTTAGCTGTGAGGGAGTGAGAGGTAAAGCCTGGGATAAGCACAGAGGATCCTTAGCTGTGAGGGAGTGAGAGGTAAAGCCTGGGATAAGCACAGAGGATCCTTAGCTGTGAGGGAGTGAGAGGTAAAGCCTGGGATAAGCACAGAGGATCCTTAGCTGTGAGGGAGTGAGGGGTAAAGCCTGGGATAAGCACAGAGGATCCTTAGCTGTGAGGGAGTGAGAGGTAAAGCCTGGGATAAGCACAGAGGATCCTTAGCTGTGGGGGAGTGAGAGGTAAAGCCTGGGATAAGCACAGAGGATCCTTAGCTGTGAGGGAGTGAGAGGTAAAGCCTGGGATAAGCACAGAGGATCCTTAGCTGTGAGGGAGTGAGAGGTAAAGCCTGGGATAAGCACAGAGGATCCTTAGCTGTGAGGGAGTGAGAGGTAAAGCCTGGGATAAGCACAGAGGATCCTTAGCTGTGAGGGAGTGAGAGGTAAAGCCTGGGATAAGCACAGAGGATCCTTAGCTGTGGGGGAGTGAGAGGTAAAGCCTGGGATAAGCACAGAGGATCCTTAGCTGTGGGGGAGTGAGAGGTAAAGCCTGGGATAAGCACAGAGGATCCTTAGCTGTGAGGGAGTGAGAGGTAAAGCCTGGGATAAGCACAGAGGATCCTTAGCTGTGAGGGAGTGAGAGGTAAAGCCTGGGATAAGCACAGAGGATCCTTAGCTGTGAGGGAGTGAGAGGTAAAGCCTGGGATAAGCACAGAGGATCCTTAGCTGTGAGGGAGTGAGGGGTAAAGCCTGGGATAAGCACAGAGGATCCTTAGCTGTGAGGGAGTGAGGGGTAAAGTCTGGGATAAGCACAGAGGATCCTTAGCTGTGAGGGGTAAAGCCTGGGATAAGCACAGAGGATCCTTAGCTGTGAGGGAGTGAGGGGTAAAGCCTGGGATAAGCACAGAGGATCCTTAGCTGTGAGGGAGTGAGGGGTAAAGCCTGGGATAAGCACAGAGGATCCTTAGCTGTGAGGGAGTGAGAGGTAAAGCCTGGGATAAGCACAGAGGATCCTTAGCTGTGAGGGAGTGAGAGGTAAAGCCTGGGATAAGCACAGAGGATCCTTAGCTGTGGGGGAGTGAGGGGTAAAGCCTGGGATAAGCACAGAGGATCCTTAGCTGTGGGGAGTGAGGGGTAAAGCCTGGGATAAGCACAGAGGATCCTTAGCTGTGGGGGAGTGAGAGGTAAAGCCTGGGATAAGCACAGAGGATCCTTAGCTGTGGGGGAGTGAGGGGTAAAGCCTGGGATAAGCACAGAGGATCCTTAGCTGTGGGGGAGTGAGAGGTAAAGCTGGGATAAGCACAGAGGATCCTTAGCTGTGGGGGAGTGAGGGGTAAAGCCTGGGATAAGCACAGAGGATCCTTAGCTGTGGGGGAGTGAGGGTAAAGCCTGGGATAAGCACAGAGGATCCTTAGCTGTGGGGGAGTGAGGGGTAAAGCCTGGGATAAGCACAGAGGATCCTTAGCTGTGGGGGAGTGAGGGGTAAAGCTGGGATAAGAACAGAGGATCCTTAGCTGTGGGGGAGTGAGGGGTAAAGCCTGGGATAAGCACAGAGGATCCTTAGCTGTGGGGGAGTGAGGGGTAAAGCCTGGGATAAGCACAGAGGATCCTTAGCTGTGGGGGAGTGAGGGGTAAAGCCTGGGATAAGCACAGAGGATCCTTAGCTGTGAGGGAGTGAGGGGTAAAGCCTGGGATAAGCACAGAGGATCCTTAGCTGTGGGGGAGTGAGAGGTAAAGCCTGGGATAAGCACAGAGGATCCTTAGCTGTGGGGGAGTGAGGGGTAAAGCCTGGGATAAGCACAGAGGATCCTTAGCTGTGGGGGAGTGAGAGGTAAAGCCTGGGATAAGCACAGAGGATCCTTAGCTGTGGGGGAGTGAGAGGTAAAGCCTGGGATAAGCACAGAGGATCCTTAGCTGTGAGGGAGTGTTGTGACCTTACCGCTGAACCGGGTGGGTGGTAATTGTTTGGCTCATCATCGCATCGTCCGGGAAGTTTACCGGCGCTGCGTGTTATGATGACCCGTGGCTTTTGACGTCCTTGACGTCGGGAGGTGTGCACACACATGCGAATGTGCGCATGCGGGGTTGTGTGTGCGCGCATATCATCTCAGGGACATTTGTCGCTGTCTGTTCTGATTGCTGTTCCAGTGCATGCATTTATCTTTTGGGAGACTGTTGGAATGGTAAGTGCGTGCTACTGAACCTTCTGGTATGTTGCTGTTATGTACTGTTTGCTGTTATGTACTGTTTGCTGTTATGTACTGTTCGCTGTTATGTACTGTTTGCTGTTATGTACTGTTAGAATTCTCAAGAGGCTCGTGCTCTTTAGAATTCTCACCTTACGCATTTGGTTCCTTAGATGCTCTGCAGGGAAGCGTTTTGGTTCCTTAGATGCTCTGCAGGGAAGCGTTTTGGTTGTCTTGGCAACTGACTACAACTGTGAACGCTTCACTGCAGCCAGAGCTCTGCCTTTATTTTTGCCTTGATTTTGTCGTATGAGAATATTGCTTGTTATTTCCTGAATTCACCTATTGAAAGACTATTACTCTGTTCCTGAACTTTGTATTTTGATTAAATACCTTTTTGAGATTCACTACGTGGTCAAGTTATATCATCTTTGAGGTTAGTTTCAAAACTACTGTTTAAAATCCATCTTCTGACTTATTTAACTTAAGTCAGACCAAGAGTCCACTCTCTATAGGTCAACAGATTGCCAAGACCATGGACTCGATGGATTTATCTGGACTTCAGGCCATTCCAGGATTAGCTCAGCGGATTCAACAGCAACAACAGGGATTAGATATTTTAGCAGCAACAGTAGAACGTTTAGTGAATCATCAGGATTCTTCTGCTGCTTCAACTAGTTCTTCACTTACTGTGAATACTGCTTCAAATTCTCTAACTCCCATTTCTATGCCTCCTCCGCCTAGATATGCTGGTGATGTAAAACAGTGTCGAGGATTTTTGAATTTATGTTTTATGAGGTTTGCCTTACAACCTAATCAATTTTCATCGGATCAAATCAAGACTACATATATTATGTCTTTGTTGGATGGCAGAGCTTTGGCTTGGGCATCTCCTTTGTGGGAGAGAGGAGATCCATTACTGGGAGATTTGCAATTATTTGTTCGGACTTTTAGACAGATTTTTGACGAATCTGCACGTCAATCTACAGCTGCAACTGAAATTTTAAATTTAAAACAAGGTTCTCGTCCTTTAGTGGATTATGTAGTTGAATTTAGAACCTTAGCCACTGAATTGGGATGGCGAGAGGACAGTTTACGCAGCATTTTCTTGGAAGGATTATCTTCTCGTGTAAAGGATGAATTGGCAGCTAGGGATCTTCCTGATAATTTGGAGGAACTGATTGATCTCACGGGACGAATTGATCGACGCATTCAACAAAGACTTCGTGAAATAAAACCTTTTAGGAAGCAAGTTTCTTTGGCTCCTTCCTTTTCTCGTCCATTGCTTCCATCAACTGAAAATTCTACCACTCGTGCTGAGGAACCAATGCAATTAGGAAGAAGCTCTCTCACTCCCGAAGAAAGAAGAAGACGTCGTTCTTTGGGTCTTTGCTTTTATTGTGGGAGTAAAGATCATATGTTAGCACAATGTAAAGTAAAGCCGGGAAACACTCAAGTCTAGGAATTTCAGGGGAGCTGTTCCTAGGCTGCACTACGTCTGCTCCTCTACTTTTACTTCCAGTAACTTTGGAAGGAGTTGAAAGAAATGAAGAGTCTTTTTCAATTCAGGCATTTGTAGATTCTGGATCTGGAGGAAATTTTATTTTAATGGATGTGGTTAGAAATTTACAGATTCCATTGATACTTCAAATTCCACCCATTCGAATATCCTCCATTCATGGAACTCCATTACCTGGTTTTATTACACATAAAACTGTCCCAGTGAATTTACAAACTGGAATACTGCATAAAGAAAAGATTTCTTTTTATGTGTTGGAAAAATCCATTCATCCATTAGTTTTAGGAATGCCTTGGCTACAAAAACATTCACCATCCATTTCATGGGATACTTTACAAATAACTGCTTGGAGTAAAAGATGTTTCAAAACTTGTTTGCTTGATAGACCTCAAGTAAAGGTTCAGTTATGTAATGTCTCATGGACTTTACCTTCACAATATATGAACTTTGCTGATGTATTTTCAAAGGAAAAAGCAGATATTCTTCCAGAACATAGGACTTTTGATTGCGCTATAGATTTAATTCCTGGTGCTATTCCTCCTCGTGGAAGAGTATACCCATTATCATTACCTGAGACACAAGCAATGTCTAAATATATACAAGAAAATCTTGACAAGGGGTTTATTCGTCCATCTACCTCTCCAGCAGGAGCTGGTTTTTTCTTTGTGGCGAAAAAAGATGGATCTCTTCGACCTTGCATTGACTATCGTGGACTTAATTCAATTACTCGTAAGGATAGATATCCTTTACCTTTAATTACTGAACTCTTGGATCGTTTACAGGGAGCTAAAATTTTCACTAAGCTTGATTTAAGAGGAGCATACAATTTGGTTAGAATTAAGCCTGGTGATGAATGGAAAACAGCTTTTAATACTCGGGATGGACATTATGAATATCTAGTAATGCCATTCGGATTATGTAATGCTCCCGCAGTATTTCAAAATCTTATGAACGAAATTCTAAGAGATTTACTTTATTCTTCAGTGATCGTCTACTTAGATGATGTTCTTATCTATTCTAAGGATATTACTAAACATCGTTTCCATGTACGTCAAGTTTTACAAAGACTTCGTGAACATCATTTGTATGCTAAATTAGAAAAATGTCTTTTTGAAAAGGAATCTTTGCCTTTTTTGGGATATATAGTTTCCACTACTGGTATTCACATGGATCCAGAAAAGGTTTCTGCTATTCGTGATTGGCCTCAACCTGTGGGTCTGAGAGCACTTCAACGATTTTTGGGATTTGCCAATTTTTATCGTAATTTTATCCCTCATTATTCCTCACGTGTGGCACCTTTAACAGCATTAACAAAGAAGGGAGCCAATGTTAAGGATTGGTCAGCAGAGACTATCAAAGCATTCCAAGACTTAAAACTAGCATTTTTGGATGGTAGTTGTTTACATCATCCGGATCCCACTAGGCCTTTTGTAGTGGAAGTGGATGCTTCTGATGTGGCTGTGGGAGCGGTACTCAGTCAAATATCTAGCAAGGGAGCATCATTACCATGTTCATATTTTTCCAAAAAATATTCTTCTTCTGAAAGGAATTACAGTATTGGAGATAAAGAACTATTGGCTATTAAAATGGCTTTTGAAGAATGGAGGCAATGGTTAGAGGGAGCTTTACATCAAGTGATAGTGTATACAGATCATAAGAATTTGGAATATTTGTGTCAAGCACAACGTTTGAATCCAAGACAGGCACGATGGTCTCTATTTTTTAGTCGCTTTAATTTTTTAATAAAGTATCGTTCTGCTACAAAAAATATCAGAGCTGATGCTCTTTCACGTAGCTGTGAAGTGGAAGATTCAGACAATATGCCACAATTTATTATTGACCCTGCTAAAATCTTAATTGCAAGTAATAATCTTTCTTGTGATGGTAAAATGGTAGTACCTTCACGACTGCGGAAACAAGTTCTTTCATGGGCTCATGAGTCCTTAACTGCTGGGCATCCTGGGAGACTTCGAACATTAGAATTGATTTCCCGATATTATTGGTGGCCAAATGTTAAATTGGATGTAAGAAGGTATGTGGAATCTTGTCCTACATGTGCAAAACAAAAACCATTGCCAGGACCACCATGGGGATTATTACAGCCTTTACCCATTCCAGTGGAGCCATGGACTCACCTTTCCACTGATTTTATTGTGGATTTACCTTTATCTGAGGGAAAACAAGTTATATGGGTCACTGTAGACAGGTTTTCTAAGATGGCCCATTTTGTAGCACTCAAAAAACTTCCTTCTGCACCAGAACTAGCACAACTTTTCACTAAACACATCTTTCGATTACACGGTTTACCACAACATATAAATTCAGACCGAGGAACACAGTTTACGGCAAGATTTTGGAGGGCTTTATGCAAAAAATTCAATATTCAATTGGATTTTACTACAGCGTATCACCCTCAAGGTAATGGTCAAGTAGAAAGAGTTAACAGATCGTTAAAGACGTATTTACGATCATTTATAAGTAAAAGACAGGATAATTGGGTGTCCTTGTTGCATTGGGCGGAATTTTCTTACAATCATCACGTTCATTCAGCTTCAGGGTTTTCACCTTTTCAAATTGTTTATGGAAAACAATTGAAACCCCCATTACCTCTCTCATTAATGGTTAATTCACCTGCAGCTCAATCTACTGCATTACAACTAAAATCACTCTGGGATGCTACACGAGATAATTTAATTCGGGCAACTTCTACAGCTAAGAAAACTACAGATAAACATCGTAGAGTAGCACCTATTTTTCAACCGGGAGAAAAGGTATGGCTAAGTACTCGAAATATACGCCTTAAACTTCCATCAATGCGTTTAGCTCCGAGATTTATTGGTCCATTTGCAGTCGTGGAACGCATTGGAATGGTTTCTTATCGGCTGAAACTTCCATCTAACCTTCGAATACATAATGTTTTCCATGTTTCACTACTTAAGCCATTTATTTATTCTAAGTTCCATAGTAATACATTGGAAACTATTAGTACAGCTGCAGATGCGGATATTATTTACCAAGTGCATGAAATTCTTGATGTACGTTTTCATCAACGACGCTGGGAATATCTGATTTCATGGGAAGGTTTTGGACCAGAAGAGAACACGTGGGAACCAGCTTCCAATATACTGGACAAATCTTTGTTATGTCAGTATCATCTGGACAATCCAAACAAACCCAGACCTTCTGGGAGAGGACGTAAGAAGGGGGGTACTGTTGTGACCTTACCGCTGAACCGGGTGGGTGGTAATTGTTTGGCTCATCATCGCATCGTCCGGGAAGTTTACCGGCGCTGCGTGTTATGATGACCCGTGGCTTTTGACGTCCTTGACGTCGGGAGGTGTGCACACACATGTGAACGTGCGCATGCGGGGTGTGTGTGCGCGCATATCATCTCAGGGACATTTGTCGCTGTCTGTTCTGATTGCTGTTCCAGTGCATGCATTTATCTTTGGGAGACTGTTGGAATGGTAAGTGCGTGCTACTGAACCTTCTGGTATGTTGCTGTTATGTACTGTTTGCTGTTATGTACTGTTTGCTGTTATGTACTGTTAGAATTCTCACCTTACGTTTGTTCCTTAGATGCTCTGCAGGGAAGCGTTTTGGTTCCTTAGATGCTCTTCAGGGAAGCGTTTTGGTTGTCTTGGCAACTGACTACAACTGTGAACGCTTCACTGCAGCCAGAGCTCTGCCTTTATTTTTGCCTTGATTTTGTCTTATGAGAATATTGCTTGTTATTTCCTGAATTCACCTATTGAAAGACTATTACTCTGTTCCTGAACTTTGTATTTTGATTAAATACGTTTTTGAGATTCACTACGTGGTCAAGTTATATCATCTTTGAGGTTAGTTTCAAAACTACTGTTTAAAATCCATCTTCTGACTTATTTAACTTAAGTCAGACCAAGAGTCCACTCTCTATAGGTCAACAGGGAGTGAGGGGTAAAGCCTGGGATAAGCACAGAGGATCCTTAGCTGTGGGGGAGTGAGAGGTAAAGCCTGGGATAAGCACAGAGGATCCTTAGCTGTGAGGGAGTGAAGGGTAAAGCCTGGGATAAGCACAGAGGATCCTTAGCTGTGAGGGAGTGAGGGGTAAAGCCTGGGATAAGCACAGAGGATCCTTAGCTGTGAGGGAGTGAGGGGTAAAGCCTGGGATAAGCACAGAGGATCCTTAGCTGTGGGGGAGTGAGGGGTAAAGCCTGGGATAAGCACAGAGGATCCTTAGCTGTGGGGGAGTGAGAGGTAAAGCCTGGGATAAGCACAGAGGATCCTTAGCTGTGAGGGAGTGAGGGGTAAAGCCTGGGATAGCACAGAGGATCCTTAGCTGTGAGGGAGTGAGAGGTAAAGCCTGGATAAGCACAGAGGATCCTTAGCTGTGAGGGGAATGAGGGTAAAGCCTGGGATAAGCACAGAGGATCCTTAGCTGTGAGGGAGTGAGAGGGTAAAGCCCTGGGATAAGCACAGAGGATCCTTAGCTGTGGGGGAGTGAGGGGTAAAGCCTGGGATAAGCACAGAGGATCCTTAGCTGTGAGGGAGTGAGGGTAAAGCCTGGGATAAGCACAGAGGATCCTTAGCTGTGGGGGAGTGAGAGGGTAAAGCCTGGGATAAGCACAGAGGATCCTTAGCTGTGGGGGAGTGAGGGGTAAAGCCTGGATAAGCACAGAGGATCCTTAGCTGTGAGGGAGTGAGGGGTAAAGCCTGGGATAAGCACAGAGGATCCTTAGCTGTGGGGGGAGTGAGAGGGTAAAGCCTGGGATAAGCACAGAGGATCCTTTGCTGTGAGGGAGTGAGGGTAAAGCCTGGGATAAGCACAGAGGATCCTTAGCTGTGAGGGGAGTGAGAGGTAAAGCCTGGGATAAGCACAGAGGATCCTTAGCTGTGGGGGAGTGAGGGGTAAAGCCTGGGATAAGCACAGAGGAGCCTTAGCTGTGGGGGAGTGAGAGGTAAAGCTGGGATAAGCATAGAGGATCCTTAGCTGTGTGAGGGAATGAGAGGTAAAGCCTGGGATAAGCACAGAGGATCCTTAGCTGTGAGGGGAGTGAGAGGTAAAGCCTGGGATAAGCACAGAGGATCCTTAGCTGTGAGGGAGTGAGAGGTAAAGCCTGGGATAAGCACAGAGGATCCTTAGCTGTGGGGGAGTGAACATTGGATATCTACAACTCCACCTTAATGGTTTATGGATTTTTCTACCAGGAACTTGTCCAAACCTTTTTTAAATGCAGCTACACTAATAGCTTTCACCACATCCTCTGTCAACAAATTCCAGTATTTAGTTATGTGATGAGTGAAAAAATATTTTCTACTGTTTGTCTGAACACTATCACCGAGTAAGTTCATTGAATGTCCCCTAGTGTGTACTTTTTGAAAGAGTAAACAAGTCAGACCCTATATGCAGTGCATAATGGAAAAACACAATCAAACAATGAAACAAAAAATATAAATTATCGGTAATAGTGAAATCATAATAATAAAAAAATAAATATTTCAAAACAGCTGGCAAATAGAACATCCATTAAGAACAAATATAATATTTTTTTAAATTTCACCAAACACCAACAAAATATTTTAAAACAGCAGACACATCAAGTAACTCCCAATAATTAAAACCAATAACACTTCAAGCTCCCCTGCTTTATATACTGGGGAACTTTTAATTTCCAGTCATTCTGAGATTGTTGTGGATTAGTGGATTTAGGCGGGTGCACAAAGTTTCTTCTCCCTCACATACAGTCTCTGATATCTGCATGCTCCCTAGGGGTCTCTGACACGCACACGCTCCTTTCCGCATGTTGACACAAATACCCAGCTGAAATACACACCCACGCTCCCTCACACATGCTGATAGCTGAAACACGCAAACACACTCTCCCATCGCACACACTGGTGCACATGCACACGCATGCTCCCTCTCACACACATGGCACTCACACACATATTCACTCACTGGCATTCTCTCGCTCTCTCTCCCTCCCTGCTGGTCTCTGGTAGAATAAGACCTGTGATGGAGAAACACACTCTCTCAAGTCGCACAAGAACAAAATGCCTTCTCTGTATTTGATTATAGCGAAGTTCTAGGGATGGAGACTGAAGTGGTATCTGAAATGAAAGAAGAAACCCAATGCATGCACAAATTACACAATACAACCAATATCCATCAGAAAAAGCTCATTGTGCTGGGTGACTCAGTCATCAGAGGCACTAATTTGGGAACTCTTTCTGAGGGGAACACTATAGTTAATAGCCTTCCAGGATCGTCGGCTGGTAGAAATGCTATACAGATAGTTAATACAATCCAAGAAGAAAGTAAAGACTCTGAAGTTGTTATTATCATCAATCTGGGAACCAGCGACCTTGCTAGAAACAACATCTAAGTGGTACAGAGGTTTTTCCAGGCTCTGGGGAAGCAGATTAGGCACATGAAGACTATTGCCTTTTCTGACGTGTTATCTGTTCATGGAAAGGGGAAGGAGAGGCTGAGCTATACAGATAACTTCAATGCAAGGCTCAAAACCTGGTGTAAGGAAGAAAGTTTTGGATATATTGGGGGCTGGGGCCGAGTATGGAACAGTTAAAGTCTCTATGTCAAAGATGGCATGAAAAAGGATCCTAAGTGAAAAATTCAAATCCTATGCCATTAGGCATTTAAACTAGAGGATGGGGGTGGCAGAAGGAAATTGGAATATCACCCCGACATCTCCAAGAAATGGGAGATAGGGATAACAAAGGTCAGCTGAATAAGTCACAAAGGAAGTCCAAGAAGAAAAGCAGTAACCTGAAGGACGGAAGCTGGAAAGCTGTGAGCACAAATGCTCGTAGTCTGGACAATAAAATCCCAGACCTGCAGGTTCTAATGGTGGAAGCGGTCCTGGACATTGTTGCTGTTACAGAAACCTGTTTTATAGATATCCCTGGCTGTAACTTATTAAGGAAGGAGAGAGAGGTCAGGACAGGGGGAGGAGCAGCGCTTTATGTCAGAAGCAATATCCAAGCAACTGCAATGCAACAGACAAGAGGCAGGGAAGAAACATTATGGGCTGTCCTAAAAAAAAGAATATGGTGCTTCCATTTACATCAGTGTGGTCCATAGGCCTCTAATTCAGACAGAGGAGCTGGACATAAGAAACATAAGAACATGCCATACTGGATCAGACCAAGGGTCCATCAAGCCCAGCATCCTGTTTCCAACAGTGGCCAATCCAGGCCATAAGAACCTGGCAAATACCCAAACACTAAGTCTATTCCATGTAACCATTGCTAATGGCAGTGGCTATTCTCTAAGTGAACTTAATAGCAGGTAATGGACTTCTCCTCCAAGAACTTATCCAATCCTTTTTTAAACACAGCTATACTAACTGCACTAACCACATCCTCTGGCAACAAATTCCAGAGTTTGACAGAGACCTGATTGAAGGCATAAAAAAAAATGGTAAAGAAGGGATAAGTGTTGCTCATTGGAGATTTTAATCTGCCGGATGTAGACTGGAGAATCCCTTCTGCAGAATCTATGAGAATTAGAGAGATGGTGGATGATGGTAATGGATGCCACGAGGGCGGGTGTAATCCTGGACCTAGTGCTCACAAATGGGGATAATGTCTATAATGTTCAGACAGGCTCCACTGCGTCTAGTAAGCTCCAAGCAACACGAGTCTTTTCCTTAATTGTAAGTATTTTTATCTTTATGCTTTTTTTATGTCATCTACTCCATTCCTTTGTACTCCTCCTCTCCCCCTCCTCTCTTCTTTCTTTGAATTGTGTATGTTTATTTTACTATGACCCGCTTACACCTACCAAAAATATTTATATAGGTGGTATACAAAAGATTTTAAATAAATAACTTAAGTGATTATCAGATGCAATTGTTTGATATTGCGAATAAGATACAAAGAAGTCACACGAAGATCTGAATTTCAAAAATTTGGACTTTGACAGAATGGGGATGTACCTGGAGGAAGACTGGGAGAAAGTGGGTGAGGTGGAACAACAGAGAGCTAAATTAAAAGGAGCTATCACAAAGACAACAAATCTATATATGTTTGAAAAGTAAACAAACGTTCAAGCAATTTGGTTCTCAAAGGAGGTGGCCTGCAGAAATAAAGGCAAAAAGAACAGCATTCAGGAAGAATAAAGGATCCCAAAAAGAGAAATACGGGGGACAAAGAAAGAAATCAGAAAAGCAAAAGGTCAAGTGGAAGAAAGGATTGCTCAAGAGATAAAGAGCGGTAACAAAGCATTTTTCAGGTATATCAGAGAAAGAAGAAAAGCCCAAAGTGTTATAGTGAAATTGAAAGGTGACGAGGAGCAATGTGCTGAGACAAACAAGGAAATGGCGGAAATGTTTAACTAATTCTTCAGTTGTGTGTTCACTGAAGAAGACCCTGGAGTTGGACTATTGCAAGTTGACAAGACCATAGAAGGGAATGGGTTAGACACAACTCCTTTTACAGAAGAGAACATATGGGAAGAGCTAGATAAACTGAAAGTCCATGGGGGCCGGATGAGGTACATCCCAAGATACTACAAGAACTCAGAGATGTCCTGGCAGGTCTGCTAAATGACCTGTTCAAAAGATCCCTGGAGACAGGAGTGGTGTCTCGAGACTAGAGAAGAGCAGTTGTGGTCCTGCTTCATAAGAGTGGGAGTAGAGAGGAGGCTGGAAACTACAGTCTGGTAATCCTCACTTTGGTGGTAGGAAAATTAATGGAGATGCTGCTGAAAGAAAGGATACTGAACTATTTACAGTCCGATAAGTTGTTGGACTTGAGGCAGCATGGATTCACTAGAGGAAGGTCCTGTCAGACAAATCTGATTGAATTTTTTTATTGGGTGACTAGAGAATTGGAAGAGTGCTTGATGTCCTCTGTTTGGATTTCAGCAAAGCTATTGATACCATTCCACATAGGAGGCTTGTGAACAAAACGAGAAGCTTCAGAGTGAGCGCCAAGGTAGTGGAGTGGATTATAAACTATTCACTGATAGAAGACAGCGTGTGATGGTAAATGGAGCCTACTCTGAAGAGAGAGCCGTGTTAAAGCAGAATGCCACAGGGATCGGTATTGGGACCAGTTCTGTTCAATGTCTTTGTGAGCGACATTGCAGAAGGGATAGAAGGTACAGTTTATCTATTTGTGGATGATACCAATAACTGCAACAGAGTGGACACGCCTGAAGGAGTAGAGAGAATGAAAAGGGATTTACAAAAGCTTGAAGAGTGGTCGAAGATTTGGCAGCTGTGATTCAAAGCCAAAAAGTGCAGAGTCATACATTTGGCTTGTGGTAATCCAAAAGAGCTGTATGTGGTGGGGTGGGGGGAGGCTGATGTGCATGGATCAAGATCGGGACCTTGGGGTGATAGCTTCTGGTGATCTGAAGATGGTGGTGCAATGTGACAAGGCGATAGCTAAAGCCAGAGGAATGCTGGGCTGCATACGGAGAGGAATAACCAGTAAGAAATAAGAGGTGATGATGCCCTTGTACAGGTCCTTGGAGAGGCCTCACCTGGAGTACTGTGTTCAGTTCTGGAGACCTTATCTCAAAAGGGATAGAGACAAGATGGAGGCGGTCCAGAGAAGGGCGACCAAAATGACTTATGAGGAGAGACTGAAGGATATGAATATGCATACCCTGGAAGAGAGGAGGAGAAAGAATGATATGATACAGACCTTCAGATACCTAAATGGTTTTAATGATGTGCAAATGTCAAACCTTTTCCATTGGAAAGAAATCAGTAGAACTAGGGGTCATGAAATGAAACTCCAAGGAGGATGCCTCAGAACCAACGTCAGAAAATATTTCTTCATGGAGAGGGTAGAGAATGCACTTCCGGAGGAGGTGGTGAAAACCAAAACTGTGAAAGATTTCAAAGGGCGTGGGATAAACACTGTGGATCCCTAAAGACTAGAGGATAGAAATGAAGAAAAGGGTGCCTGGGGGTATTTTGCTGTTGCGGTGGTTGCTCCTCTTAAACAAAAAAATAAATAAATAAATAAAAATAAACCTTCAAACGGGAGTACCCCAAGGATCTGCCCTCTCCGCAACACTCTTCAACATATACTTACTACCACTATGCCACCTGCTAGCTGGTCTGGGAATCACACACTATATATACGCTGATGATATCCAATTAATTTTACCCATTGACGATACAATTGAGAAAACATTAAACTTAGCCAACATGTATCTAGATATCATCAAACAGCTACTAAACCAAATGGAATTAGTAATTAATATAGAGAAGACAGAATTCTTACATTTAGAGAGAAAAAATACCGAAATCAAACATAGTCCAATCACACTAAAAAACAATCAACAAATAAAACTTGCAGAAAAAGTACGGAATCTAGGAGTAATAATTGACCCCGAACTAAGCTTAAAACAACACATATCTCTAAAAGTAAGAGAAGGACACGCTAAACTCATGGTCCTCAGGAGACTTAAACCACTTCTGACAACGGCCAACTTTCGATCGGTACTACAAGCACTAATATTTGCGAGCACTGATTATTGTAATGCACTTCTACTAGGACTTCCATACAACTCACTAAGACCATTGCAGGTTCTGCAAAACTCAGCCGCAAGAGTCTTAACCGGAAAAAGTAAAAGAGACCACATCACTGAAACACTGGCTGAACTACACTGGCTTCCCATCGAACAAAGAATACAATACAAAACACTGTGCACCATACATAAGTTAATACATAACGAACATGCAGACTGGTTAAATACAGCCCTACATGTACACATCCCTAACAGAAACCTAAGATCAGCAAACAAAGCACTCCTAACCATTCCATCAGTCAAAACTGCAAGACTAACACAGGTACGAGAGAGAGCACTATCACTGACAGGACCCATACTATGGAACTTCATGCCCCTAGATTTAAGACTACAAAGAGACAGCAAAACCTTTAGAAAAGGTTTAAAAACCTGGCTCTTTAAACAAGCTTTTCAGAAAGAGAAGGGAGAATAGAAACCAGGGACAGGCAAAGCACGTTCAATATAACATCCACACACACTGCTGTATTCACTAAGTGTGTAGTCTTTAAAGGACCAATCACAATCTTAAAGTTATTCCTGTAATAAAAACCGAGATAGAGACATGGACACGATTAATTACATTTAACATTATTGTTCACTAACTATGTTACCGAACCTTATGGCACCCTTGTAAATGTTCAAATCACAGTATCATTAATTTTATGTGCCTTGATGTAAACAGTTGTGACGGTCTCCTCCAAACGACGGTATAGAAAAGATTTAAAATAAAATAAATAAAAATAAACCAATAAGCCTTCATACTGTTGATGCAACTCCATCATAGCTCTCTGCTTCAATGGCAGGAGGAAAAGGGGAATTGGATTTGTTCACCAACCAAGGGCCCTGACTTTTATTGTCTGGGGCAGGGGTCGGGAACCCATGGCTCGCGAGCCAGATATGGCTCTTTTGAGGGCTGCATCTGGCTCGCAGACAAGTGTCGCCACACTTTCCAGTCCCCCGCTGACCCAGCTGCTCCCCGGTCCTCCTCCGCCCGGGCTTAAAATGCTGTCAGCCCGGGCGGAACGCGGCAGGACAGCTGGAGTCAGCAGCACTGGCGTGCTCTCTTCTTCCCGCTCCCCCCCCCCCGCGGCCCGGAAGAGGAAGTGGTGAGCATCGGGTGCCTGCGCGGGAAGCAGAAACCACGCTAATGTCTCTTCTTCCCCTCCCCCCCCCACCCCGCGGCCCGGAAGAGGAAGTGGAGAGCATCGGGTGCGTGCGCGACGAAAAGAAGACTGCAGCGCGGCTCGGAGGAAAATGAAGAGCTTCAACCGCGGCCGATGGGACTCCGTCTCCGCGAGGGTTGAAAATGAAGGAGGTTAGCGTTGGGAGGAGGCTGCTGCCGCCGCGAGTTCCCGGGGTGGGGGTGGGGAGAGAGAGAGAGTGAATGAGTGAGCAAGCATGTGTGTTTGAGATCCTGTGTGTGTGAGTGAGAGATTGCATGTATGTGAATGATTGAGAGCCTGTACATGTGAAAGAGAGTATGTCTGTGATTGAGAGCCTGCCTGTGAGAGAGAGAGAGAGCATGAATGTAAGTTTACGATTGGGAACCTGTATGTGTAAGTTTGTGATTGAAAACCTGTTTGTGTGAAAGAGTATGTGTGTATGATTGAGATCCTTTGTGTGTGAGAGAGATCATGTGTATGTATGATTAAGAGCCTGTGTGTATAAGTAAGAGAGAGATCATGTGTGTCTGTGTGTGATTGAGAGCTGATTTAGGTGATGGAGCATGTGAGTATGTGATTGAGAGCCTGTGTGTAAATGACAGAAAGAGAGGACATGTTTGTAAACATGTGAATGAGAGTCTGTGTGTTGCGGTCGCCACCGCTGCCCCCTTGCTAGCTATGTTCCGGGCTCACCTCCACGGTCGGGAACACCGCCTCCGCGGCTCTGCTGAGCACCTTGGGGTCCGCCATTGCTGGGTCGTCTCGCTGCTGCTCCGCGTGCGCGCGGGGACGCGCGTTATGGACGCACGCTCACCGGAAGCCGGACCCCGCCTGAGCTAATCAAGCCATGCCCCAAGCCCGATATAACCGGCGTTCCGCAGTCCTCTCATTGCCTTGCAACGAGGGTCGCTACCGTGCGTAGTTCTTAGTTGCACTTCCGTTGTTCTGCTTCAGCTGCTGACCCCTGCTCGTACCTGACTCTGCTTCTGCCTGCTGCCAGCCACCGACCTCTGCTCGTTCCTGACTCTGCTTCTGCCTGCCGCCAGCCACCGACCTCTGCTCGTTCCTGACTCTGCTTCTGCCTGCCGCCAGCCACCGACCTCTGCTCGTTCCTGACTCTGCCTGCCGCCAGCCACCGACCTCTGCTCGTACCTGACTCTGCTTCTGCCTGCCGCCAGCCACCGACCTCTGCTCGTTCCTGACTCTGCTTCTGCTTGCCACAGCTGCCTCGCTCCTGCCCTCCGGACAGTGCCTCCTGCAGGCCAGGACTGGAGCCACCGCCAGACTGCATTGGGTCCTGACTATCTCTACTTCCTGCTTGGCTCTGGCCTACTCGCTGCTGGACCCCCAGCTTGTACATTGCAAGTCTCAGTCAGGGCTATTGACTTTGTTCCTGCTTCCGCTTGCCCTGAGCTTCCTGGCCTACGGGC
This sequence comes from Rhinatrema bivittatum, assembly GCF_901001135.1. Lineage (NCBI taxonomy): Eukaryota > Metazoa > Chordata > Amphibia > Gymnophiona > Rhinatrematidae > Rhinatrema > Rhinatrema bivittatum. The sequence continues at coordinate 1,043,184 of NC_042619.1, read as the reverse complement.
CCTTGCTCCTGGACTCTGTCTTTACCATTGCCCGGGCCCTGCTTGAGAGACTATCTTTGTGCAGAAGTCCCAAGGGACTGGGACCCTACGGGCTCCTCCTGGGGGGTCCTGGTTCCCGGGTGAAGACCCCTGCGTGTCTCCTAAGTCCCAAGGCTCCAGTACCCTACAGGCTCCTCCTGGGGGGCTCCTGGTTCCCGGGCAATACCCCTGCTTGTGGCTCCGCCTCCCGAGCTACTCTACCCAGGGTGGTTCGGCTCAAGGGTCCACTCTCGAACCGCGGTTCCCAGGCCGTAACAGTGTGTGAGAGAAAAAGACAGCATGTATTTATGTGATTGAAAGCCTGTGTGTGTGTGTAAGCGTGAAAAGATAGACAGCATGTGTGTAGATGTGTAATTAAGAGCCTATATAAGTGAGAGAGAAAAAACATGTGTATATGTGAGCGACTGAGAGCATGTGTGTATAGGTGTGTCATTGAGAGCCAGTGTGAGAGAGAGCGCTGGTATGTGACTGAGAGAGGAGAAAGTTCCAAGCAAACCACCCCACCTCCTGCTAATTCAGAACAATCTCAGGACACCTGGATATCAAACGTTCCCAGGTATGCAGAGCAAAATCATTTTTGTATCCTTATTATTTTTCATTACTGGGTCTTTGTGTCTGCTATTTTGAAATATTTTGTTGGTATCTGGAAATGTTTTATATGAGTTTTTAATTATTGGATATTCCACTCATCAGCTGTTTCGAAATATGTTCTTTTTGTTAGTACAGTTTTACTGCTGATGATTTTATATTTCTTGATTTGTTTTATAAGGATGTGTGATGTTTCTTTTTTCCTTTGTTACACTGCATACAGAGACTCTGGCTTGTTGCAGTTTCCAGTTCAGTTTTTTCTGCAGGCTTCTTGTTATGCGTTTTGGTCTCTTTATTCTATGTTAGGTGAGGGACAGCTCGTGATTCAGGTGAGGTTTTCTGCTGGCGTGTAGTTTCTGTGTAGGACTCTATAGCAGCCTGACTTGGTCCGTTTTCCTAATAGGAGATGTATTGGTGTCTTAAGGTCTGGTGTAATATTTTCAGAGACTTATTGTACTTTAAAAGTGTGATCTTACATAAAATGCACACATTTACTTGTATTTAGTTTTAAACATATTGTATGGCTCTCATGGAATTACATTTTAAAATATGTGGCGTTTATGGCTCTCAGCCAAAAAGGTTCCTGACCCCTGGTCTGGGGAAACAAGTATGGGGGTAACTTGCTGATGTGGCAGTTACTAGGGATGTGAATCGTTTTCCATATCGTCTTAACGATAGAAATCGTGTGGCAGGGCAAGAAAATCGTCTTAGGCACGATTTTTTAGTTAAAAAATCGTTAAAAATCGTTTTTTCCGATTAGTGCGCACTAACTCGAGTTAGTGCGCACTAACAGGAGTTAGTGCGCACTAACTGGGAGTTAGTGCGCACTAACTGAAAATGATACAATTTGACACTTTTCAGGTCAGTTAAGGTCAGTTTAGGAATGAATATGTATTCCTATTGGCTGCCCTCTTATTTATTCATGTTACCAAGTTTCCTACTGACAGTATATGGGGGAAGGGAAATGGAAACAGTTGGTAGCTTGACAAAACAAGTAATGTGATCAGTCAATGTGACTAGAACTTGTGCCCTAACCCTGATACCAGGGGTATTGTGATCTTCCTGCACACAGTGCCCTATCCCTATTAATACCAGGAGTGTTGTGATCTTCCTGCACACAGTGCCCTATCCCTAATACCAGGGGTGTTGTGATCTTCCTGCACACAGTGCCCTATTCCTGATACTGGGGGTGTTGTGATCTTCCTGCACACAGTGCCCTATTCCTGATACCGGGGGTGTTGTGATCTTCTTGCACACATCCCGATATCAGGGATAGGGCACTGCATGCAGGAAGATCACAACACTCCTGGTATTAATAGGGATAGGGCACTGCATGCAGGAAGATCACAACACTCCTGGTATTAATAGGGATAGGGCACTGCATGCAGGAAGATCACAACACCCCTGGTATCAGGGATAGGGCACTGTGTGCAGGAAGATCACAATACCCCGGAGGAGTGAGGGTCAGGCAGCTCCCCCCTGTCTGTGAAGCCAGCCTCTCACTAGTAATGCAGGGAGGGAGCTGTCTCAGACTTCACCATCCTCCCCCCCCCCTTACCCACACACCATTCACTAGCTGGGACATGGGGGAAGTCAGGAGTGAGGGTCAGGCAGCTCCCCCCTGTCTGTGAAGCCAGCCTCTCACTAGTAATGCAGGGAGGGAGCTGTCTCAGACTTCACCATCCACCCCCCCCCCCTCACCCACACACCATTCACTAGCTGGGACATGGGGGAAGTCAGGAGTGAGGGACAGGCAGCTCCCCCCTGTCTGTGAAGCCAGCCTCTCACTAGTAATGCAGGGAGGGAGCTGTCTCAGACTTCACCATCCACCCCCCCCCCCTCACCCACACACCATTCACTAGCTGGGACATGGGGGAAGTCAGGAGTGAGGGACAGGCAGCTCCCCCCTGTCTGTGAAGCCAGCCTCTCACTAGTAATGCAGGGAGGGAGCTGTCTCAGACTTCACCATCCTCCCCCCCCCCCCTCACCCACACACCATTCACTAGCTGGGACATGGGGGAAGTCAGGAGTGAGGGTCAGGCAGCTCCCCCCTGTCTGTGAAGCCAGCCTCTCACTAGTAATGCAGGGAGGGAGCTGTCTCAGACTTCACCATCCTCCCCCCACCCCCCATCACCCACACACCATTCACTAGCTGGGACATGGGGGAAGTCAGGAGTGAGGGTCAGGCAGCTCCCCCCTGTCTGCGAAGCCAGCCTCTCACTAGTAATGCAGGGAGGGAGCTGTCTCAGACTTCACCATCCACCCCCCCCCCTCACCCACACACCATTCACTAGCTGGGACATGGGGGAAGTCAGGAGTGAGGGACAGGCAGCTCCCCCCTGTCTGTGAAGCCAGCCTCTCACTAGTAATGCAGGGAGGGAGCTGTCTCAGACTTCACCATCCACCCCCCCCCCTCACCCACACACCATTCACTAGCTGGGACATGGGGGAAGTCAGGAGTGAGGGACAGGCAGCTCCCCCCTGTCTGTGAAGCCAGCCTCTCACTAGTAATGCAGGGAGGGAGCTGTCTCAGACTTCACCATCCTCCCCCCCCCCCCTCACCCACACACCATTCACTAGCTGGGACATGGGGGAAGTCAGGAGTGAGGGACAGGCAGCTCCCCCCTGTCTGTGAAGCCAGCCTCTCACTAGTAATGCAGGGAGGGAGCTGTCTCAGACTTCACCATCCACCCCCCCCCCCTCACCCACACACCATTCACTAGCTGGGACATGGGGGAAGTCAGGAGTGAGGGTCAGGCAGCTCCCCCCTGTCTGTGAAGCCAGCCTCTCACTAGTAATGCAGGGAGGGAGCTGTCTCAGACTTCACCATCCACCCCCCCCCTCACCCACACACCATTCACTAGCTGGGACATGGGGGAAGTCAGGAGTGAGGGACAGGCAGCTCCCCCCTGTCTGTGAAGCCAGCCTCTCACTAGTAATGCAGGGAGGGAGCTGTCTCAGACTTCACCATCCTCCCCCCCCCCTCACCCACACACCATTCATTAGCTGGGACATGGGGGAAGTCAGGAGTGAGGGTCAGGCAGCTCCCCCCTGTCTGTGAAGCCAGCCTCTCACTAGTAATGCAGGGAGGGAGCTGTCTCAGACTTCACCATCCACCCCCCCCCCCCCTCATCCACACACCATTCACTAGCTGGGACATGGGGGAAGTCAGGAGTGAGGGTCAGGCAGCTCCCCCCTGTCTGTGAAGCCAGCCTCTCACTAGTAATGCAGGGAGGGAGCTGTCTCAGACTTCACCATCCTCCCCCCCCCCTTACCCACACACCATTCACTAGCTGGGACATGGGGGAAGTCAGGAGTGAGGGTCAGGCAGCTCCCCCCTGTCTGTGAAGCCAGCCTCTCACTAGTAATGCAGGGAGGGAGCTGTCTCAGACTTCACCATCCTCCCCCCCCCTCCTCACCCACACACCATTCACTAGCTGGGACATGGGGGAAGTCAGGAGTGAGGGACAGGCAGCTCCCCCCTGTCTGTGAAGCCAGCCTCTCACTAGTAATGCAGGGAGGGAGCTGTCTCAGACTTCACCATCCTCCCCCCCCCCTCACCCACACACCATTCACTAGCTGGGACATGGGGGAAGTCAGGAGTGAGGGACAGGCAGCTCCCCCCTGTCTGTGAAGCCAGCCTCTCACTAGTAATGCAGGGAGGGAGCTGTCTCAGACTTCACCATCCTCCCCCCCCCCCCCCCTCACCCACACACCATTCACTAGCTGGGACATGGGGGAAGTCAGGAGTGAGGGTCAGGCAGCTCCCCCCTGTCTGTGAAGCCAGCCTCTCACTAGTAATGCAGGGAGGGAGCTGTCTCAGACTTCACCATCCTCCCCCCCCTCCTCACCCACACACCATTCACTAGCTGGGACATGGGGGAAGTCAGGAGTGAGGGTCAGGCAGCTCCCCCCTGTCTGTGAAGCCAGCCTCTCACTAGTAATGCAGGGAGGGAGCTGTCTCAGACTTCACCATCCTCCCCCCCCCCCCCCTCACCCACACACCATTCACTAGCTGGGACATGGGGGAAGTCAGGAGTGAGGGTCAGGCAGCTCCCCCCTGTCTGCTAAGCCAGCCTCTCACTAGTAATGCAGGGAGGGAGCTGTCTCAGACTTCACCATCCTCCCCCCCCCTCACCCACACACCATTCACTAGCTGGGACATGGGGGAAGTCAGGAGTGAGGGTCAGGCAGCTCCCCCCTGTCTGTGAAGCCAGCCTCTCACTAGTAATGCAGGGAGGGAGCTGTCTCAGACTTCACCATCCTCCCCCCCCCCCTCACCCACACACCATTCACTAGCTGGGACATGGGGGAAGTCAGGAGTGAGGGTCAGGCAGCTCCCCCCTGTCTGTGAAGCCAGCCTCTCACTAGTAATGCAGGGAGGGAGCTGTCTCAGACTGGTATCAGGGTTAGGGCACTGTGTGCAGGAAGATCACAACACTCCTGGTATTAATAGGGATAGGGCACTGTAAGAGATGACTGTAGTAGATTGAATAAAGATCTGATGTTTCTGCTCTCCTCACACCAAACAAAAACAACACACAAGGAGAGAAGCCCTTCTTACAAAGCTGAGCTAGTGAGTTAAGTAGGAGGAAAAGTAAACATACTGGTGCCAGTGTGGCTACTTAAAAAATACACTTACCAACAATCAATTACATATATTTGAACTGTGTACAGTTCCAGCCAGGACCACCTTTCTAAAATGCACAGTGATTGGCAAATTCAACATGCACTAGCATTGCAGGTGCCTGCTAACAAAAATAATAAACAAACAAGTTCTAGTCACGTGAGTGCTGATCATTACATTACTTTTTTTGTCAAGCTTCCAACTGTTTCCATTTCACATCCCCCCAACCATATTGGTAACATCAATAGATAAGAGCACAGCCAGCCAATAGGAATACATACATACATATTCATTCCTAAGTGACCTTTACTGACCTGGGAAGTGTGAACACTTTGTTTCATTTTCTGTTGGTGTTCGTTAGTTTCCAGTTCCATTTCCCATCCCCCCAACCATCACCTCAGTGGTAACCTTGGTAACATCAATAGATAAGAGGGCAGCCAGCCAATAGGAACACATATTCATTCCTAACTGACCTTCAGTGACCTGGAAAGTGTTTATTTGTATCATTTTCAGTTACTTTTGGGATCTGTCAAGATCCCAAAAGTAAGTCGCTTTTGGTCGCCTGCCAACTTACTTTTCTGAAGCCATCATCAGGAACCCATGCGATCGTAGCTCCTCCCGACGAAGACAAAGATGGCCGCCTGCACGGGGGAAGCGTACAATTGGCCGCTGAAGACGTGACGTCTTCAGCGGCCAATTGGGAGAGCACTTGAACTGGGAGGAGGAAGAGCCAAAGGCATGGCTAACTCAGAAAATAATATCAGGTCATATACTCAGGACTATAATAATACCATATACTCAGGACTAAATAATATCAGGTCATATACTCAGGACTATAATAATACCATATACTCAGGACTAAATAATATCAGGTCATATACTCAGGACTAAATAATATCAGGTCATATACTCAGGACTATAATAATACCATATACTCAGGACTAAATAATATCAGGTCATATACTCAGGACTATAATAATACCATATACTCAGGACTAAATAATATCAGGTCATATACTCAGGACTATAATAATAATAATAATAATGTGTACTCAGGACTGAGTATTATCAAATAAATAAATAATACCATATAATCAGGGCTGTAGTGCTATCATATGATCTTGGCTAAATAGTATCTGTTCATAAATCGGGACTAATTAAAATAGTCAGAAGCCTTGTCAGGGATGGGGTGCATCGACTGGGAGACCTTGGCGGGTTAATGTAGTTGGGGCGGTCATAGATCAGGGAAGGCTTGTAGAAATAGCCATGTCTTGAGTTTCTTTCTGAATGTCAGCATGCAAGGTTCTTCTCTAGGGTCTGGGGGCATGGTGAACTCTTGAAATGGGTCTGGGGGCATGGTGAACTCATGAAATGGGTCTGGGGGCATGGTGAACTCTTGAAATGGGTCTGGGGGCATGGTGAACTCTTGAAAATGAACTCTTCCCCTGCTAAATGATAAACAGGAAGGGGTCTTCCCAGTACAGCACAGGGCAGGCTTCACTTCTGTACAATGAAATATTGACTTTGACTCTTATTCTCTGCTCAGGGGATGACTTCATACAGGGTCTCTCATGTCTCGCCTGGAATCAGGAGTCTGCTATTGGAGGTTGGGGGTGGCTCCTGCACTTATTGCACATATCAAAGGGATGCGGAGTGGCAGTCAAGGATGTTTTGCCACCACCAAAGGTTGGGGGAAAACTTACTGTCAACAGGAGGGAGCAGGATAGGAGTATTCAGGGATGCACTGTCAGCACTGAGGGGGCGGGATAGGAGTATTCAGGGATGCACTGTCAGCACTGAGGGGGCAGGATAGGGGTATTCAGTGAATACCCCTACCCCTATCCTGCCCCCTCAGTGACAGCACTGAGGGGGCAGGATAGGAGTATTCAGGGATGCACTGTCAGCACTGAGGGGGCAGGATAGGGGTATTCAGGGATGCACTGTCAGCACTGAGGGGGCAGGATAGGGGTATTCAGGGATGCACTGTCAGCACTGAGGGGGCAGGATAGGGGTATTCAGGGATGCACTGTCAGCACTGAGGGGGCAGGATAGGGGTATTCAGGGATGCACTGTCAGCACTGAGGGGGCAGGATAGGAGTATTCAGGGATGCACTGTCAGCACTGAGGGGGCAGGATAGGGGTATTCAGGGATGCACTGTCAGCACTGAGGGGGCAGGATAGGGGTATTCAGGGATGCACTGTCAGCACTGAGGGGGCAGGATAGGGGTATTCAGGGATGCACTGTCAGCACTGAGGGGGCGGGATAGGGGTATTCAGGGATGCACTGTCAGCACTGAGGGGGCAGGATAGGGGTATTCAGGGATGCACTGTCAGCACTGAGGGGGCAGGATAGGGGTATTCAGGGATGCACTGTCAGCACTGAGGGGGCAGGATAGGGGTATTCAGGGATGCACTGTCAGCACTGAGGGGGTGGGACTGGAGTATTCAGGGATGCTCTGATGGCACTGAGGGGGCAGGACAGGGGTATTCAGGGATGCACTGTCTGTTACGAGCGCGCGCGGGCGCGGTCGTCGTAAGCGGGTGGTGAGCCCTTGGGCCACGGCAGGACCCCGGGAGGAGCCCAAGGCCACACCGTGGGAGGTGAGCCAGGCAGGCAGGAACAGAAGCAGGGAGTCCGACCCTCAGCCGGACCTGCATGCCCATGGTAGCCAACACGGGGAAGTTGACTAATGAACGGTCCTCCGACTGTTCCCGGCCCTTTCGGACCTGCCGCAGGGAACGGCAATGGGCAGCAGGCCGGACAGAGGCGAAGGCAGACAGAGTCCTTAAACAGAAGACATCAGACGGGGCAGAAGCAGGCTGAAGCAAGACGGAGACATCAGGTCAAGGGCTGAAGCGAGACACAGGAAAGGCCCAGGCGAGCAGGAACTCCGATGCTGGGATACTCACATCCGAAGCCCCCTCGGCTGGCAGAAGCTCAAGAGCCCCTGGGACGAATCCCTCCTGTTGGCTACACCAGGGCCCAACAGGACAGAAGGCTCAGGAACCAGGTCAAGGAGAGACAGGAAGACATCCGGACAAGGGCTGAAGCAGACACTGAAGACAAGGCTGGACGGGAACATTGCACTGTCCATCAGGGCGCCCTACTCAGCCCACCCGTGGGACTGAGTCGCAGACCACCCTGTCCCAGACGCGCCCTACACAGCCCAGGAAGGCTGGTCGCGGACCACGCTGGGAAGGAGGGCGCGGGGAAGACCCAGGCGAACAGGAACTCCGATGCTGGGAAACTCACATCCGAAGTCCATACGGCTGGCAGGCACAGGAACAAACAACTAGGCACACGTCAAGGCAGACATCAGGAAACACGTCTAGGCAGACATCAGGAAACATGGAGGACCTGGACCGGCAAGGTTACAGACAACTGTAATGCACAATCTGCAGGCCGAAGACAAGCAGGAGTCGGAGTCACGGACCGGAGTCAAGGCAGGCTGAAGACAAGCAGGAGTCGGAGTCACGGACCGGAGTCAAGGCAGGCTGAAGACAAGCAGGAGTCGGAGTCACGGACCGGAGTCAAGGCAGGCTGAAGACAAGCAGGAGTCGGAGTCACGGACCGGAGTCAAGGCAGGCTGAAGACAAGCAGGAGTCGGAGTCACGGACCGGAGTCAAGGCAGGCTGAAGACAAGCAGGAGTCGGAGTCACGGACCGGAGTCAAGGCAGGCTGAAGACAAGCAGGAGTCGGAGTCACGGACCGGAGTCAAGGCAGGCTGAAGACAAGCAGGAGTCGGAGTCACGGACCGGAGTCAAGGCAGGCTGACGACAAGCAGGAGTCGGAGTCACGGACCGGAGTCAAGGCAGGCTGACGACAAGCAGGAGTCGGAGTCACGGACCGGAGTCAAGGCAGGCTGACGACAAGCAGGAGTCGGAGTCACGGACCGGAGTCAAGGCAGGCTGACGACAAGCAGGAGTCGGAGTCACGGACCGGAGTCAAGGCAGGCTGAAGACAAGCAGGAGTCAGAGTCACAGACCGGAGTCAAGGCAGGCTGACGACAAGCAGGAGTCAGAGCCACGGAGGACCTGGATCGGGACAGGCCACAGACAACTGTGTAACCCAATCCGAAGGCAAAGACACAGTGAACAGAAAGTCCTTAAATACTGGAGGTAGAAGGCAACTCCCTGGGAGGAGCTTGCCAGGACCACCCACCGCTGGTCCTATAACTAGGGTAGAGAGCTGCGGGCCAGCCCCTAGGGAAGGGCGTCGCCCAACAGGAAGTCCAAACGCTGAGGCATGCAAGCCACAGGCACAGCTAGGCCTCTCAGGCCCTGGAGCAAGTCCTGGATGATGCGCAGGCGAGGCCCTGGCTTCAGAGCGGCCTCTGGGAGGTAGGTAAGAGACCTCCTGCAGCGCAGCAGCAGGGGGGATCGCAACAGTACCCCCCCCTCAAAGAATCCCCCCCCTCACAGAGGGACCAAAAACAAAAGCCAAGCAAGAAAAGCAAACAACCACACACCACAAGCAAGCAGGCAACCACCAACAACCACAACACACCACAAGCAAGCAACAACCAACAACCACAACACACCACAAGCAAGCAAGCAACCACCAACAACACACCACAAGCAAGCAAACAACAACCACACACCACAAGCAAGCAACCAACAACCACCAAACAAGCAACCAAACACACACCACAGGCAAGCAACCAACACGACGAGAGACCAACCAAACCCAAGGAAACACGGGACCACGCGAACACGGGACCGAGGGAACAAGAGACCGAGCGAATGGAGACCGCGCGAGCAGCGACCGAGCGAGCAGCGACCGAGCGAACGGAGACCGCGCGACCGACACACACAAAAACAAAAGAGGGAGCAAGGGAACGGAGAGCGAGGAAGCGGAGAGCAAGGGAGCGAGGAAGCGGAGAGCAAGGGAGCCCAGGAGCGAAAGAGCAGAGAGGGAAAGAGCGGAAAGCGAGAGAGCGAAGGGAGAAAGAGCGAAGGGCGAGAGACAGGAAGCAGGGGAAACAACGCGGGAACGAGGAGGACGGGAACCCACAAGCAGGAAACAACAAGCGGGAAAACAGCACAAACGAGCAACACAGGGAAAACAGACAACAAGCAGGAAAACAGCACAAACGAGCAACACAGGGAAAAACAGTACAAACGAGCAACACAGGACCAACAGTACAAACGAGCAACACAGGACCAACAGTACAAACGAGCAACACAGGACCAACAGCACAAACGAGCAACACAGGACCAACAGCACAAACGAGCAACACAGGACCAACAGCACAAACGAGCAACACAGGGAAAACAGACAACAAGCAGGAAAACAGCACCCACGCAGCACACAGCACAAACAGCACCCACGCAGCACACAGCACAAACAGCACCCACGCAGCACACAGCACAAACAAGCACCCACGGCAGAAGCAAGAGCAAGAACAAGAGGGGGGGAGGGCGGGCAGAAACTACAGCAACATCAGGAGGAGCGCAGGCGCCTCCTGCAGGTCGTGGAACTCCATCCTGGGAACAAGGAAACGATGGTTTGGGCGCAGGCGCCTCCTGCAGGTCGTGGGAACCCAAACAGCTGGCGCCTCCAGCAGGTCGTGAGACGAAAGCAGAAGCTGGCGCCTCCAGCAGGTCGTGAGACGAAAGCAGAAGCTGGCGCCTCCAGCAGGTCGTGAGACGAAAGCAGAAGCTGGCGCCTCCAGCAGGTCGTAAGCGAAAGCAGAAGCTGGCGCCTCCAGCAGGTCGTGAGACGAAAGCAGAAGCTGGCGCCTCCAGCAGGTCGTAAGCAAGAGCAGAAGCTGGCGCCTCCAGCAGGTCGTGAGACGAAAGCAGAAGCTGGCGCCTCCAGCAGGTCGTGAGACGAAAGCAGAAGCTGGCGCCTCCAGCAGGTCGTGAGACGAAAGCAGAAGCTGGCGCCTCCAGCAGGTCGTGAGACGAAAGCAGAAGCTGGCGCCTCCAGCAGGTCGTGAGACGAAAGCAGAAGCTGGCGCCTCCAGCAGGTCGTGAGACGAAAGCAGAAGCTGGCGCCTCCAGCAGGTCGTGAGACGAGAGCAGAAGCTGGCGCCTCCAGCAGGTCGTAAGCAAGAGCAGAAGCTGGCGCCTCCAGCAGGTCGTAAGCAAGAGCAGAAGCTGGCGCCTCCAGCAGGTCGTAAGCAAGAGCAGAAGCTGGCGCCTCCAGCAGGTCGTGAGACGAAAGCAGAAGCTGGCGCCTCCAGCAGGTCGTGAGGCAAGAGCAGAAGCTGGCGCCTCCAGCAGGTCGTGAGACGAAAGCAGAAGCTGGCGCCTCCAGCAGGTCGTGAGACGAGAGCAGAAGCTGGCGCCTCCAGCAGGTCGTGAGACGAGAGCAGAAGCTGGCGCCTCCAGCAGGTCGTGAGACGAGAGCAGAAGCTGGCGCCTCCAGCAGGTCGTGAGACGAGAGCAGAAGCTGGCGCCTCCAGCAGGTCGTGAGACGAGAGCAGAAGCTGGCGCCTCCAGCAGGTCGTAAGCAAGAGCAGAAGCTGGCGCCTCCAGCAGGTCGTAAGCAAGAGCAGAAGCTGGCGCCTCCAGCAGGTCGTGAGACGAGAGCAGAAGCTGGCGCCTCCAGCAGGTCGTAAGCAAGAGCAGAAGCTGGCGCCTCCAGCAGGTCGTAAGCAAGAGCAGAAGCTGGCGCCTCCAGCAGGTCGTGAGACGAAAGCAGAAGCTGGCGCCTCCAGCAGGTCGTGAGACGAAAGCAGAAGCTGGCGCCTCCAGCAGGTCGTGAGACGAAAGCAGAAGCTGGCGCCTCCAGCAGGTCGTGAGACGAAAGCAGAAGCTGGCGCCTCCAGCAGGTCGTGAGACGAGAGCAGACAGAAGAAAAAATCCTGGAATCAGACAAGTCCATCACGAGCACAGCTCACCGAGCTCATGGCCTTCGGATTCTGTTACGAGCGCGCGCGGGCGCGGTCGTCGTAAGCGGGTGGTGAGCCCTTGGGCCACGGCAGGACCCCAGGAGGAGCCCAAGGCCACACCGTGGGAGGTGAGCCAGGCAGGCAGGAACAGAAGCAGGGAGTCCGACCCTCAGCCGGACCTGCATGCCCATGGTAGCCAACACGGGGAAGTTGACTAATGAACGGTCCTCCGACTGTTCCCGGCCCTTTCGGACCCGCCGCAGGGAACGGCAATGGGCAGCAGGCCGGACAGAGGCGAGGGCAGACAGAGTCCTTATACAGAAGACATCAGACGGGGCAGAAGCAGGCTGAAGCAAGACGAAGACATCAGGACAAGGGCTGAAGCGAGACACAGGAAAGGCCCAGGCGAGCAGGAACTCCGATGCTGGGATACTCACATCCGAAGCCCCCTCGGCTGGCAGAAGCTCAAGAGCCCGTGGGACGAATCCCTCCTGTTGGCCACTCCAGGGCCCAACAGGACAGAAGGCTCAGGAACCAGGTCAAGGCAGAGACAGGTAGACATCCGGACAAGGGCTGAAGCAGACACTGAAGACAAGGCTGGACGGGAACATTGCACTGTCCATCAGGGCGCCCTACTCAGCCCACCCGTGGGACTGAGTCGCGGACCACCCTGTCCCAGACGCGCCCTACACAGCCTAGGAAGGCTGGTCGCGGACCACGCTGAGAAGGAGGGCGCGGGGAAGACCCAGGCGAACAGGAACTCCGATGCTGGGAAACTCACATCCGAAGCCCTTACGGCTGGCAGGCACAGGAACAAACATCTAGGCACACATCAGGAAACATGGAGGACCTGGACCGGCAAGGTTACAGACAACTGTAATGCACAATCTGCAGGCCGAAGACAAGCAGGAGTCGGAGTCACGGACCGGAGTCAAGGCAGGCTGAAGACAAGCAGGAGTCGGAGTCACGGACCGGAGTCAAGGCAGGCTGAAGACAAGCAGGAGTCGGAGTCACGGACCGGAGTCAAGGCAGGCTGAAGACAAGCAGGAGTCGGAGTCACGGACCGGAGTCAAGGCAGGCTGAAGACAAGCAGGAGTCGGAGTCACGGACCGGAGTCAAGGCAGGCTGAAGACAAGCAGGAGTCGGAGTCACGGACCGGAGTCAAGGCAGGCTGAAGACAAGCAGGAGTCGGAGTCACGGACCGGAGTCAAGGCAGGCTGAAGACAAGCAGGAGTCGGAGTCACGGACCGGAGTCAAGGCAGGCTGAAGACAAGCAGGAGTCGGAGTCACGGACCGGAGTCAAGGCAGGCTGAAGACAAGCAGGAGTCGGAGTCACGGACCGGAGTCAAGGCAGGCTGAAGACAAGCAGGAGTCGGAGTCACGGACCGGAGTCAAGGCAGGCTGAAGACAAGCAGGAGTCAGTCACGGACCGGAGTCAAGGCAGGCTGAAGACAAGCAGGAGTCAGTCACGGACCGGAGTCAAGGCAGGCTGACGACAAGCAGGAGTCAGTCACGGACCGGAGTCAAGGCAGGCTGACGACAAGCAGGAGTCGGAGTCACGGACCGGAGTCAAGGCAGGCTGAAGACAAGCAGGAGTCGGAGTCACGGACCGGAGTCAAGGCAGGCTGAAGACAAGCAGGAGTCGGAGTCACGGACCGGAGTCAAGGCAGGCTGAAGACAAGCAGGAGTCGGAGTCACGGACCGGAGTCAAGGCAGGCTGAAGACAAGCAGGAGTCGGAGTCACGGACCGGAGTCAAGGCAGGCTGAAGACAAGCAGGAGTCGGAGTCACGGACCGGAGTCAAGGCAGGCTGAAGACAAGCAGGAGTCAGTCACGGACCGGAGTCAAGGCAGGCTGAAGACAAGCAGGAGTCAGTCACGGACCGGAGTCAAGGCAGGCTGACGACAAGCAGGAGTCAGTCACGGACCGGAGTCAAGGCAGGCTGACGACAAGCAGGAGTCGGAGTCACGGACCGGAGTCAAGGCAGGCTGAAGACAAGCAGGAGTCGGAGTCACGGACCGGAGTCAAGGCAGGCTGAAGACAAGCAGGAGTCGGAGTCACGGACCGGAGTCAAGGCAGGCTGAAGACAAGCAGGAGTCGGAGTCACGGACCGGAGTCAAGGCAGGCTGAAGACAAGCAGGAGTCGGAGTCACGGACCGGAGTCAAGGCAGGCTGACGACAAGCAGGAGTCGGAGTCACGGACCGGAGTCAAGGCAGGCTGACGACAAGCAGGAGTCGGAGCCACGGAGGACCTGGATCAGGACAGGCCACAGACAACTGTGTAACCCAACCCGAAGGCAAAGACACAGTGAACAGAAAGTCCTTAAATACTGGAGGTAGAAGGCAACTCCCTGGGAGGAGCTTGCCAGGACCGCCCACCGCTGGTCCTATAACTAGGGTAGAGAGCTGCGGGCCAGCCCCTAGGGAAGGGCGTCGCCCAACAGGAAGTCCAAACGCTGAGGCATGCAAGCCACAGGCACAGCTAGGCCTCTCAGGCCCTGGAGCAAGTCCTGGATGATGCGCAGGCGAGGCCCTGGCTTCAGAGCGGCCTCTGGGAGGTAGGTAAGAGACCTCCTGCAGCGCAGCAGCAGGGGGGATCGCAACACTCTCTGCACTTAGCGCGCGGGACAGGGGTATTCAGGGATGCTGTGACAGCACTGAGGGGGCGGGACAGGATTATTCAGTGATGCACTGAGGGGGCTGGACAGGAGTATTCAGCGCTGCACAGAGGGAGCGGGACAGGAGTATTCAGCGCTGCACAGAGGGAGCGGGACAGGAGTACCGTAAATCCTGCCAGATAAAATACAAGCACGCACAACACACAGGCGCACAGCAAATCCAGCGAGATAAAATACAAGCACGCACAACACACAGGGGCACAGCAAATCCAGCCAGATAAAATACAAGCACGCACAACACACAGGTGCACAGTAAATCCTGCCAGATAAAATACAATCACGCACAACACACAGGTTCACAGCAAATCCAGCCAGATAAAATACAAGCACGCACAACACACAGGCGCACAGCAAATCCAGCCAGATAAAATACAAGCACGCACTACACATAGGCGCACAGTAAATCCAGCCAGATAAAATACAAGCACACACAACACACAGGGGCACAGTAAATCCTGCCAGATAAAATACAATCACGCACAACACACAGGCGCACAGCAAATGCTGCCAGATAAAATACAAGCACACACAACACACAGGGGCACAGCAAATCCAGCCAGATAAAATACAAGCACACACAACACACAGGCGCACAGCAAATCCAGCCAGATAAAATACAAGCACGCACAACACACAGGCGCACAGCAAATCCAGCCAGATAAAATACAAGCACACACAACACACAGGCGCACAGCAAATCCAGCCAGATAACATACAAGCACGCACAACACACAGGTGCACAGTAAATCCTGCCAGATAAAATACAATCACGCACAACACACAGGTTCACAGCAAATCCAGCCAGATAAAATACAAGCACGCACAACACACAGGCGCACAGCAAATCCAGCCAGATAAAATACAAGCACGCACTACACATAGGCGCACAGTAAATCCAGCCAGATAAAATACAAGCACACACAACACACAGGGGCACAGTAAATCCTGCCAGATAAAATACAATCACGCACAACACACAGGCGCACAGCAAATGCTGCCAGATAAAATACAAGCACACACAACACACAGGGGCACAGCAAATCCAGCCAGATAAAATACAAGCACACACAACACACAGGCGCACAGCAAATCCAGCCAGATAAAATACAAGCACACACAACACACAGGCGCACAGCAAATGCTGCCAGATAAAATACAAGCACACACAACACACAGGGGCACAGCAAATCCAGCCAGATAAAATACAAGCACGCACAACACACAGGCGCACAGCAAATCCAGCCAGATAAAATACAAGCAAGCACAACACACAGGGGCACAGCAAATCCAGCCAGATAAAATACAAGCACACACAACACACAGGCGCACAGCAAATCCAGCCATATAAAATACAAGCTTGCACAACACACAGGGGCACAGCAAATCCAGCCAGATAAAATACAAGCACGCACAACACACAGGGGCACAGCAAATCCAGCCAGATAAAATACAAGCACGCACAACACACAGGCGCACAGTAAATCCTGCCAGATAAAATACAAGCAAGCACAACACACAGGGGCACAGCAAATCCAGCCAGATAAAATACAAGCACACACAACACACAGGCGCACAGCAAATCCAGCCATATAAAATACAAGCTTGCACAACACACAGGGGCACAGCAAATCCAGCCAGATAACATACAAGCACGCACAACACACAGGGGCACAGCAAATCCAGCCAGATAAAATACAAGCACGCACAACACACAGGCGCACAGCAAATCCTGCCAGATAAAATACAATCACACACAACACACAGGGGCACAGCATATCCAGCCAGATAAAATACAATCACACACAACACACAGGGGCACAGCAAATCCAGCCAGATAAAATACAAGCACGCACAACATACAGGCGCACAGCAAATCCAGCCAGATAAAATACAATCACACACAACACACAGGCGCACAGCAAATCCAGCCAGATAAAATACAAGCACGCACAACACATATCCACTATATGCATAAAGTTTTAGCCAGACAGAGTCAAATTTTGAGAACAGCATAGCTTTTATTTTCTGTGAAGTTGAGTGATTAAATATGATTATGGAGTGATCAAAAAAGACAAAAGTGCCAGACTGTGCAGAGAAGCAGAGATCCTAATTACAAGATGAACTGTGTGAGCACAGAGATGCACGGGAGAAGAGAGATACACCAGCAGGCAAACCAGCACAAAGAATGGGATGGTAAAAGAAAACCATCAAATAAAGATAATCTGGGACTGAATCTGATGCAGGTGGGGTGTGCATGAAACAACGAGGAAAAGAAGTGAACCAGGATCCTCGTGGTGCAGACCAGGCCTTGTAATGCAGCTTTGAAGCAGGAGGAGCGGCTTGAGGAGGAGGGAGCAGGCTAGAGACAGAAAGACAGACTCTTTCTTATGCTAAGGCCCGTCCTGTAACAAGGGCACACGTGTAAATGCATGAGACACTGGCATTATAGAAACAATACTCCTAATCTCAGCTGTGTGTCTGTGTGTCCATGATGCATGTGTCCAGCTTGGGGTCAGGCCTCGTCCCTCCCGGTAACTGCAGAATCCCAAGCTTTCTGCCTTGCATCAGTTTAACAGCAGCACTTCAGCAAGAACGCAGCCCTCTTGGTAATAAAACCCCAAATTGGAAGCAGATGTTAGTATCACGGAATATTTTCCATGTGCTGCATGCCACAGTGGTTTGGAAGAACAGTGAACTGGCTTCTTTCAGAAAGCCACATCATCCAACTCTCCCCTAGTTACTTCTCCATTCCCCAGGATGTGATCTCTGAATAGTACCCACATGCTTCATCATTATATCCCCTACCAATTACCCCTCAGTCATACACTCATCTTCAGTTTGTATTCATACTCACACCTACAACCCAACACCCACCTGCAGTCACACACATCCATTAACCATAACATCCTCATTCAGCGCCTCAGCGAAATCTGAATAACTGGAGTTGCCCTTAGCTGGATCACATCATATCTTAGCAACAGACAATACAAAATCAAGATTGGAAATCAGGAATCCAAAGCAATTCCCCTTAATTAAGGTGTCCCACAAGGCTCCTCCCTATCATCTACCCTATTCAACATATATCTACTACCCCTCTGCAGCCTACTCTCTGACCTTAAACTTCCACATTTCATATAAGCAGATGATGTGCAGATACTCAAACCAGTTAACGACTCCCTACCCAAGGCCATCAACACCTGGGAATCCACCCTAAACACAATCAACAAGCTTCTCTCCAACATCCATCTTGCCCTCAACACTGCAAAAACAGAACTCATGCTCGTCACTTGCCCCACAAATCTGCTTCACTTTTTTGAAGGAGTTAATAAACATGTGGATAAAAGTGAACCGGTAGATATAGTATACTTGGATTTTCAGAAGGCGTTTGACAAAGCTCCTCATGAGAGGCTTCTAGGAAAAGTAAAAAGTCATGGGATAGGAGGCGATGTCCTTTCGTGGATTACAAACTGGCTAAAAGACAGGAAACAGAGAGTAGGATTAAATGGACAATTTTCTCAGTGGAAGGGAGTGGACAGTGGAGTGCTTCAGGGATCTGATTTGGGACCCTTACTTTTCAATATATTTATAAATGATCTGGAAAGAAATACGACGAGTGAGATTATCAAATTTGCAGATGAAACAAAATTGTTCAGAGTAGTTAAATCACAAGCAGATTGTGATAAATTGCAGGAAGACCTTGTGAGACTGGAAAATTGGGCATCAAAATGGCAGATGAAATTTAATGTGGATAAGTGCAAGGTGATGCACATAGGGAAAAATAACCCATGCTATAATTACACAATGTTGGGTTCCATATTAGGTGCTACAGCCCAAGAAAGAGATCTAGGTGTCATAGTGGATAACACATTGAAATCGTCGGTTCAGTGTGCTGCGGCAGTCAAAAAAGCAAACAGAACGTTGGGAATTATTAGAAAGGGAATGGTGAATAAAACGGAAAATGTCATAATGCCTCTGTATCGCTCCATGGTGAGCCGCACCTTGAATACTGTGTACAATTCTGGTCGCCACATCTCAAAAAAGATATAATTGCGATGGAGAAGGTACAGAGAAGGGCTACCAAAATGATAAGGGGATGGAACAGCTTCCCTATGAGGAAAGGCTAAAGAGGTTAGGACTTTTCAGCTTGGAGAAGAGACGGCTGAGGGGGCTATAGGTCCGGGAATTGGCAGACCACATCCCTCAAAAACTCCAGGAGGACTTTCCAAAGGTTGTGCGGCAGAGATTGGAATGCAACAAACATAAAGTTAGGTCCACATATGATGTCTTTGAGACAGTGACAAGAGTAGCTGCAGCTAGAACGGGTAGATGTGAATTGGTTATTTACTCTTTCGGATAATAGAAAGACTAGGGTGCACTCCATGAAGATATCATGGGGCACATTTAAGACTAATCGGAGAAAGTTCTTTTTCACTCAACGCACAATTAAACTCTGGAATTTGTTGCCAGAGGATCTGGTTAGTGCAGTTAGTATAGCTGTGTTTAAAAAAGGATTGGATAAGTTCTTGGAGGAGAAGTCAATTATCTGCTATTAATTAAGTTGACTTAGAAAATAGCCACCGCTATTACTAGCAACGGTAACATAGAATAGACTTAGTTTTTGGGTACTTGCCAGGTTCTTATGGCCTGGATTGGCCACTGTTGGAAACAGGATGCTGGGCTTGATGGACCCTTGGTCTGACCCATATGGCATGTTCTTATGTTCTTATACACATCCAGATACCATCATCCACCACACATACACCCATCAGAATCATCCTCCACACCCATCATCACCTCCAAAATACACCCATGCTAGTCACACACACTCCATCCTTCTATTTCCCCATTCATACAACTATCCTTTTCATTCCCAATGATATCACCATCATTTCCCCTCACAACCACTCTCCCCTCCAAATCACCCTCCCATCCCACCACCATCTCCCCCAGTATCACAGCCCATAATTATCTCCCACACACACCCACTATGAGGATCATCCTCTTTCTCCTCACCATCATCTCCCCACATACATGAACTCACTCCACCATCATGTCCTCACACACCCACTAGGATGATTATTCTCTTTCTCCCCATCATCTCCCTACTCCCCATCATCTCCCTACTCACAATCACCCACCATCATCTCCCCACATACATTTACTCACTCGCCCATCATTTATTTTTTTTTTTTTTATTTAAGTTTTTTTTATATACCAACATTCAGGACGAAAGTCCCATCATGCTGGTTCACAAGAAACAGGGGTGCAATAATAATAAAACTTTACAATATGAACAAAAGTGCAGAAAAGCAGTTACATATAACAAGGAAATCAATAACTTGGAGAGAGAAGGAAAATGAAGATCAGATGATTATATATATGTATAATTAGCATTGTATAAATCATGTCCTCACACACCCACTAGGATGATTATTCTCTTTCTCCTCACTCCACCCACCATCATCTCCCCACATACATTTACTCACTCCACCATCATGTCCTCACACACGCACTAGGATGATTATTCTCTTTCTCCTCACCATCATCTCCCCACATACATGTACTCACTCTACCATCATATCCTCACACACCCACTAGGATGATTATTCTCTTTCTCCCCATCATCTCCCTACTCACAATCACCCAACATCATCTCCCCAGATGCATTTACTCACTCCACCATCATCTCCCCACATACATTTACTCACTCTACCATCATGTCCTCACACACACACTATGATGATTATTCTCTTTCTCCTCACCATCATCTCCCCACATACATGTACTCACTCTACCATCATATCCTCACACACACACTATGATGATTATTCTCTTTCTCCTCACCATTATCTCCCTACTCACAATCACCCACCATTATCTCCCCACATACATGTACTCACTCCACCATCATGTCCTCACACTCCCAGTAGAATGATTATTCTATTTCTCCTCACCATCATCTCCCACCCACATACATTTACTCACTCCACCATCATGTCCTCACACACCCACTAGGATGATTATTCTCTTTCTCCCCATCATCTCCCTACTCACAATCACCCACTATCATCTCCCCACATACATTTACTCACTCCACCATCATGTACTTAAACACCCACTAGGATGATTATTCTCTTTCTCCTCACCATCATCTCCCTATTCACAATCACCCACTATCATCTCCCCACATACATTTACTCACTCCACCATCATGTCCTCACACACCCACTAGCATGATTATTCTCTTTCTCCCCATCATCTCCCTACTCACATACACTCCCCATCATCTCCCCACATACATTTACTCACTCCACCATCATGTCCTCACACACCCACTAGGATGATTATTCTCATTCTCCCCATCATAAGAACATAAGAAAGAAAATGCCATACTGGGTCAGACCAAGGGTCCATCAAGCCCAGCATCCTGTTTCCAACAGTGGCCAATCCGGGTCATAAGAACCTGGCAAGTACCCAAAAACTAAAATGTTACCATTGCTAATGGCAGTGGCTAGTCTCTAAGTGAACTTAATAGCAGTTAATGGACTTCTCCTCCAAGAAATCATCCAATCCTTTTTTAAACACAGCTATACTAACTGCACTAACCACATCCTCTGGCAACAAATTCCAGAGTTTAACTGTGCGTTGAGTAAAAAAGAACTTTCTCCGATTAGTTTTAAATGTGCCCCATGCTAACTTCATGGAGTGCCCCCTAGTCTTTCTACTATCCGAAAGAGTAAATAACCGATTCACATCTACCCGTTCTAGACCTCTCATGATTTTAAACATCTCTATCATATCCGCCCTTAGCCGTCTCTTCTCCAAGCTGAAAAGTCCTAACCTCTTTAGTCTTTCCTCATAGGGGAGCTGTTCCATTCCCCTTATCATTTTGGTAGCCCTTCTCTGTTCCTTCTCCATCGCAATTATATCTTTTTTGAGATGCCGTGACCAGAATTGTACACAGTATTCAAGGTGCGGTCTCACCATGGAGCGATTCAGAGGCATTATGACATTTTCCGTTTTATTCACCATTCCCTTTCTAATAATTCCCAACCTTCTGTTTGCTTTTTTGACTGCCGCAGCACACTGAACCGACAATTTCAATGTGTTATCCACTATGATGCCTAGATCTCTTTCTTGGGTTGTAGCACCTAATATGAAACCCAACATTGTATAATTATAGCATGGGTTATTTTTCCCTATATGCATCACCTTGCACTTATCCACATTAAATTTCATCTGCCATTTGGATGCCCAATTTTCCAGTCTCACAAGGTCTTCCTGCAATTTATCACAATCTGCTTGTGATTTAACTACTCTGAACAATTTTGTGTCATCTGCAAATCTGATTATCTCACTCGTTGTATTTCTTTCCAGATCATTTATAAATATATTGAAAGTAAGGGTCCCAATACAGATCCCTGAGGCACTCCACTGCCCACTCCCTTCCACTGAGAAAACTGTCCATTTAATCCTACTCTGTTTCCTGTCTTTTAGCCAGTTTGCAATCCACGAAAGGACATCGCCACCTATCCCATGACTTTTTACTTTTCCTAGAAGCCTCTCATGAGGGACTTTGTCAAACGCCTTCTGAAAATCCAAGTATACTATATCTACCAGTTCACCTTTATCCACATGTTTATTATCTCCTTCAAAAAAGTGAAACAGATTTGTGAAGCAAGACTTGCCTTGGGTAAAGCCATGCTGACTTTGTTCCTTTAAACCATGTCTTTCTATATGTTCTGTGATTTTGATGTTTAGAACACTTTCCTTTGATGAAGGTCATCCTCGCTGGCTGGGTTGAAGACCAGTGAGCCCATTCTCTCATGAATGTGGGAAGCACCTGTAACAGGCTTGGCTCTATGAGGTGCGTGAAGGCTGGGAGAGCTGTTTTGTAGAAGGCACCATGTTTAACCCTGTTCCTTTGATGAAGGTCATCCTCGCTGGCTGGGTTGAAGACCGGTGAGCCCATTCACCCATGAATATGGCAAGCACCTGTGATAGCAGAAGTCCACTCTAGGAAGATTTTGTTGTGAGGGGCTTCTATGGCCACCCCTCCTCACTGGGAGCCTGGCTGGGTCAGCAGGTTCCTAACTTCAGATTCTTCAATCCAAGAACATAAGAACATAAGAACATAAGAAAATGCCATACTGGGTCAGACCAAGGGTCCATCAAGCCCAGCATCCTGTTTCCAACAGTGGCCAATCCAGGCCATAAGAACCTGGCAAGTACCCAAAAACTAAGTCTATTCCATGTAACCATTGCTAATGGCAGTGGCTATTCTCTAAGTGAACTTAATAGCAGGAAGTCTACTTAATAGCAAGAAGTCAACTTTCAGAAGAACCTGGAGGCTCCATCTGGATCTCCAACAGCTTGGGACCAGGATACAGGGCTGGATGTTCAGGATGGTGCTGGAGCATCAGGTAAGACTGTTTTTTCTATACTAGAAGGGGCCCTTGACCTAGGAATCCCAGTTAGGCCACTGGGAGAGCTTTAGTGCACACTTCATATTACCAATTGGGAAGCTCTACCAGTTTGATGAGGAAAAGGACACCTACCCAGAGTGAAGCATTCTAACTGTACAAAGAATCAACAGTAATTGCACACTTATTTAAAGATGAACTTTAATTTGACTTTAACTAATCAGTAAATTATTATTTAACACCCAGTGCCTCGTACTGCCTGCTTTGTTACCTCATCTTCCTTCAGGGGATGCAACAGCTAAGCACACACACTGTCTGGACCATAATTGAGAGTCTCCCCCCATAAAAAGAATCCCCCTGCGGGGATCAGAAGTTGAGTTTGGGGTGGAATCAGTTAGCTGGAGGAGCCCCAAAGGTTATAAATTAGATGTGTGCCCTAAGGGAATCACCTCCCCCAAGAAAGGGGTTACACTTAGAAGACATCTATCTTTCCTTTTTAATAAAGCACACAAACTAAACATTAGTTTGCTCTACAATCTGACTATTCCCCAAACATTGAAAGATTAATTTTAAAAGCCCAATGAGCACAAAAATTAGGAATGTGTGCACCAAGCGGATTTTAAAAGTTGCCTGGATATTCGCAGATCTGCTGCTGTGCGCATAAATATAACTTTCCAAAAGGAGCAGAGTGGGGCATGGGCATTCCAGGATTTTAGCACTAAATTTGTGCATAAATACTTACACGCATTGGTGCACGCTAGGGTTCACTGCCGCGTAACTTTACTTCTGCTACGGATAATGTGTAAGTTGCAAAACAAAAAATTCTAGGTAGATCAGCCAGGTTTTAAAGGTTGGCGTTATCAGTGGAGAAGGGTGGCTATTAATTTAGGGGGATTTGGAAGTCTTATCCCTTAACTGGGTGAACTGGGAATGAATTAGGAAAATGGCCAATGTACTTTTTAAAGTCCCTTCACTTATGCACTAGAAGTGGCATTTAAGCGCACAGGCGCGTGTTCACGTACAATTGTGCACACGTGCATGTGGTCAGGCTGTTTTGCAACATGCATGCATATACATGCGTATGTTATAAAATGACTTCATCCCTGGGTGTGGGCCGACAAACGCATTGATACGTGCGCCCGCACACTGGTTTAAAAGTTATCCCCCCCCGTACCAAAATTACCCAGTAATGCAATACTCTCCAATCTTCATTTGATCTCAATGATCCCTCAGAATTGAGGGTAACCAAGCTCTTCCCTTGCTCTATATCTTCATTGATCCTCTTCAGCTACCAGCAAAATCTTCTCCTCGTATTGCTCCCTCTTCTGCATCCAAAGACCTTGCAACTGTATCAAAAGAGTCATGGGAAGGTCACGTGATATGGCGGGCTTGGTAAACGTGGGAAGATCAAGCTCCAGCTGCCACTCTACTAATTCTGCATTTGCCCCAAATATATTTTGGACTCTAGTTGATCAAGTACACAAGGAAGCAACTCTGCACGCTACGGGTTGGCTTGTTTGGTGAATACAGTGAACTAATGGCTAGTAAAGCTGTAAAGAAAGGCAAGGACAAGACGAAGGCCCTGGACTCTAAAATGGAAGTCGCTAAACCTGACTCTCCTGCAGAAGAATCGCTAGAAGAAAAAGTGAACCTGGCGGTTGTAGTGGCTTTGGATGCGAGGCTCACTCAGAAATTGGAACAGATTGCAGAGCTGCAGACTTTCATGTGGGAGTTCGATAATCGCATGGACCTTGTGGAGGGTCAGATCACAGTGGTCAAGGACAATGTAGGGGCCCTAGAGCGGAAGGTAGTGGTGCTGGAAAAAGCTGCCCGGATACGAGATGAGAAGATCATTGAATTGGAGAATCGATCTTGCAGAAATAACTTGCGATTCATGGACCTACCTGAAAGCATTCCTGAACTGGATCTGGTGCGTGTGCTGGAAACCTGGGCGACGTCTGCAGTGTTTTCCATGGCACCGGCGACAGCAGGAATAATCGAACGCATGCATAGACTGGGTCCAAAAATTGCAGCTGCTCAAAAGCCGAGGGTCATTATTGCCAAACTGCTGGCTCAGAAAGTCGAAATTCTATAGCACTATCAGATAAAGAGGGAATGTACTTTGATAATAAACAAGTTTTAATTTTTCAAGACTTTTTGCTTCGGGTTTCCAACATGCAAAAGGAGTTTTCACCGATTTGCTGCCTCGTTACACCACGTGAAGTGTCATTCATATCAATTTGGCAATGTCAGGTCGATTGCTAGCTAGTCTATTAAAAAGCCAGAATCCGCCCAAATTTATTGCTTCCATAAAAATGGGCAAGGTAAGGATTTGACTTCTACAGTGGATATTACACAAGTATTTTCTATTATCAGCAGTTGTATTCGGACAAAGCTACGGCTACTGATTCAATGTCTAATTTTTTTGGCAGATCTGGATTGCCCCCTACTTACAGCAGAGTATATACAGAAATTGAATCCGGACACTTGCCGTGGAAGAGTTAAAGGATCTTTCTGCAATGAAAGTGCTGGGTCCTGATGGATTAGATACTTTCTTTTATAAGTCTCTTATAACTGATTTACCTGACTATTTACATTTAGTATATGAAGCCATGTGTGCGGGGGGGGGGGGGGGGGGGGGGTAAAATGCCTGAAGCAATGAAGGAAGCCACTATAGTGGTTTTACTGAATCCAGGGAGGGATGAGCAGCTCTCTTCATCCTGTCGGCCTATATCATTCCTTAATTTGGACATTAAGATACTCGTATGCTAAGATTCCAGCGACCCGTCTGAAGTATCTAATGCCTAAGTTAATATCTCCAGACCAAGTGGGCTCTGTTTATGGTTGGTGCTCCACAATCAATATACATAAGGTTTGATGCCTACACAACTCTATAAAAGATCCTCTGCTAGTCAGTTGTGACGCGGAAAAGGCTTTTCATAGGATGGCGTGGCCTTTCCTGTTTAGAGTGCTACAGAAATTTGGTTTTATG
Organism: Rhinatrema bivittatum; assembly: GCF_901001135.1. NCBI lineage: Eukaryota > Metazoa > Chordata > Amphibia > Gymnophiona > Rhinatrematidae > Rhinatrema > Rhinatrema bivittatum. The sequence continues at coordinate 1,016,999 of NC_042619.1, read as the reverse complement.
GGGCAATTCTCAATTCTATCAATATGTCACCTTGTTCTTCAGCTAGAATCTTAGTTAATGGTCAACTGTCTGAGGCTTTCTCTCTAGAGAGGGGAATGAGGCAGGGATGTCCCCTATCTCCGTTATTGTTTATTTTAACTGTGGAGCCACTTACTATAAAATTGCGTCAGACTGCAGAGGTCACTGGGATGTCCTTGGGTCAGTTCCAGATTAAAACCCTTTTGTTTGCAGACGACATCCTTTTAAACTAGCTCAATTCTTCAAGGACAAAGTCGACAACATCATTGCCAAGATTCCCCTTTCCCACAACGACTCAACAAATATCCCTCCACCCATCCACATTTGGACCCAATTCACTCCTGTTGCATCTACAGAAATTGAACCCTTCATCAAAAAAACCAAACCAGCATCCCACCCCGTAGACTCCATCCCCATCAAAACCCTAAAACTCATCAGAGAGATTATTGCCAAACCTATAACCCAAATCATCAACCTATCCCTCGAACAAGGAATCTTCCCAGACAAACTCAAAAACGCCATCATCAAACCAATCATAAAAAAACCGCAACTCGACAAATCTGATCCTGCAAACTACAGACCAGTCTCCAACCTCCCATTCCTAGCAAAAATCATCGAGAAAACTGTCAACAATCAACTCACAGACCACCTCGACGCCCACAATCTTCTCCATCCAACACAGCACGGCTTCAGAAAACTCTACAGCACAGAAACTCTCCTCCTCTCCCTCACCGACACCATCCTCAGAGGCCGAGACAGTGGCAAGACATTTCTACTGATCCTCCTCGATATATCAGCCGCATTTGACACCATCAACCACAGAACTCTCCTCACCAGACTTAAAGAGATCGGTCTGCAAGACACTACACTCAACTGGTTCAAATCATACCTCTCTAACAGATCCTTCATTGTCAAGACAAACTCTTCTGAATCCTCCCAAGTGCCCCTCACCCATGGCGTCCCTCAAGGTTCTTCACTATCCTCGACCCTCTTCAACATCTACCTCCTCCCACTATGCAAATACCTCTCTGATGCCAACCTCACCTACTTCGTTTATGCAGACGACATTCAAATTCTCCTCCCCATCACCAAATCCATTGAACTCACCATGGAAAGATGGAACAAACACAGTTCAAATTTATCTCAACTGCTATCACAACTATCTCTCTGCCTCAACCAAGCCAAAACAGAAATCATTCACATCCAGGACGACCGTCCCGCTTCCCCCCTCGAGAGCACCCCCTCAAACAACACAGGAAGCGCAAACAACACTGGGATGCCAAACTTATCAAGAACCTCACTCACACCATCCACAAAAAACCTAGGAGTAACCATCGACAGCCAACTCAACTTTAAACGACACATCTCCAATATAATCAAAGATGGATTTTTCAAACTTCAAACACTTAAAAAACTCAAACCTCTCCTCCAACCGCATGATTTCCGAACAGTACTGCAATCAATTATTTTCTCAAAACTCGACTACTGCAACTCCCTCCTCCTTGGACTTCCGGAAATCCACATCAAGCCCCTCCAAGTTCTACAAAACGCCGCCGCCAGAATTATCACCAATCACAGAAAATCCTCCCACATCACACCCACTCTCAAAGACCTCCACTGGCTGCCCATCACACAAAGAATCCAGTATAAAACCCTCACCCTTCTTCACAAAAAAATAAACAACAACAGAATGGTCTGGCTAAACAACAACATCCAACCATATTTCACACAAAGAAATCTCAGATCCACCAACTCAGGTCTCCTCTCCATCCCAACTCTTAAAAATGCTCACCTCAATACAACACGCAAACGAGCCATTACAATAGCTGGCCCTACCCTCTGGAACTCCCTCCCCCCACAGCTCAGAAACGAACCCTCACCGCAAGTCTTTAAAAAACAGCTCAAAACATGGCTGTTCTTGAAAGCATTCCCTCCTGAACCCCAACATCCTATAATAAACGCTCTTGAAAGCCTTACCGCATAACTTCTACTCTGCATGAACGCATAACCCCTCCTCCCCTTCTCTACCCTCCCTTTTCCCTGTCCCCCACCCTACTCGTAACCTCCCTTTTCCCTGTCCCCCACCCTACTCATAACCAAGTCATATTGTACATATTGTATATAGGCTATATGCCATATTTGCCATTTCTATATACCCACATCTAATATTTAATTTTAATTTTATTCATATGTTACAATGTTCCTTATATTTATTGTTTAATCAACTGTTCTCTTGTTACAATGTAAAATAGGGCAGTTCCGGCTCTATTCAACCTGTTTTCTGGAAACCGATGTGATATCTCGATCGAATGTCGGTATACAAAATAAATAAATAAATAAATAAATAAATAAATAATTCTCCAATGCGAGGACAGCACTTCCCGTGGCGCGTCAGCTTTTTTCAGAATACTAATTATTTTCAGAGTTCAAGTTCAATTTGGCTAAAACAGAGGCCTTAGATAAATCTGGTTTGTTACAATAGAGCTGGGAAAATTTTCCTTTTAAATGAGCTAGGGACTCTATCAAATATTTAAGTATTCGAATCCATAGGACATTAGCTCAGTGATATTCACTTAATATTCCACCACTAATTGAAAACCCGCGCCAGAAATTAGATAGTTGGCAGTCTCCCCCTTTAACAATGCAGGGCCATATTGCAGTTATAAAAATGATTATAGCCCCCAAATTGTTATGCTTCCTTGTTATTTACGAGTGAAAGGGCAGAGAGTTATACAAAAGATGCCGGGGAAATGTATTTGGCTGGGTATAAAAGCCCCGAGAGCGCAGGGCAGCATGGGAGTTCCAGATTTTAAGCTGTACACTTGGGCAGCAAATTTAAGATTTTGGGGGGATTGGTTATCTGCTGCTTCTGAACATACTGATTATCAATTGGTTTCTGTTCCTTGTGCTCCCCTTGAACCAAAATTTGTCCTACTTGCTAGATCGGAGGAATTAAGGGGTCTCCAACTATCATCTCCTTTGGTATGGACTATGAGGCATATTTGGACCATGGTTCGTAAACTTTTGTCCGTGGTGGTTCACGTATCATTGCTGCTGCCTTTACGGGATAACCCAGGGTGTTCTTCCTTTGTACTACCCAGGAAGCATAATATGCTGGTCTCTTCAGAATGGGTTTTACAAGAATTTGTAGATCCCAGCTCAGGAAAATGTTATTCATTTGCAGAATGCAGGGAAAGTTTGGAATTCCAATCTGGGCATTTTTTATTGTATTGGCAAATTCAAGCGTATTTTCAGAAAATCAGAACAGTAGAAGTGGGGGCACTGGGCAACGCCTCTTATTCTGTATTGTTAAAATTATTTGCCACAAAACAGGGTTCCTTGTTGCATCTAATTTTTTACAATGCATTAAATCCTACCCAATTTATAATAATCTTGGTAAGAGGGAGCAGGTAGATGTCGAGGGGGAAGTTGATGTTCTTTCTTTCTTTCTTTATTTATTGGTTTTATATACCGACATTCATCAATGATATCACATCGGTTAACAGTAAAACAGTAAACTATGCAGAGGATGCGTTTGACATAAAACAGGCGAGAAACAATAAACATTGTGAACTACACTTAAGTTGCGTTGTGAACTATATACATTGCACTATAATATTATCTACATTGCAGATAGTATATACATTGCACTACAAGAACTAAAAAGAATGCCTCAAATATGTACACTGTATACATTGTAGTTACTATATACATTGCTCTGCTGGGACAAATATTTATTTATTTATTTGCTTTTATATACTGAAGTTTAGCTAGATGCCTTCACTCCGGTTTACAGGAAAAACAACATATTACAATTAAGGAAGCAACTGATATCTATAGTAAATTACAAGGTTAAGAATGCTTCAATTATATAGACTGGGAGATGACTGGGTGAGGTAAGGTGTAGGCATTTGCGGGTGGTATTAGGTATAAGATCATGGTCGTTGGGTGTGAGTTGGGTAGTGTTAGGTGTAAGCTTTTGTGAACAGCCATGTCTTAAGTTTCTGCTTGAACATTTTTTGGCAGTCCTCCTGGCATAGCTCCACTGGCATTGTATTCCAGAGGGCAGGGCCTGCTACGGAGAGCGCAATTGCTCTTGTGGATGCCAGGTTGGTATTTCTGGGGGAGGGAGTATGAATGGTAGCGAGTTATTGGTGTCTGGTGGGTTTAGGAGACTCATGGAGAATCAATGAGTCGTTGAACCAATTCATCTCTGGATTGTGCCTTATGAATGAGAGAGAGGGTCTTATATTGGATTCAGGATGCGATTGGGAGCCAATGTAGTTCCTTTAGTACTGGTGTTATGTGTTCGTTTCTACACGTGTTAGTGAGGATCTGGGCAGCTGTGTTTTGTAGAATTTGGAGAGGGTGGATGGAGTTTTTTGGTAAGCTTAGTAGGAGTGAGTTACAATAGTCGATTTTAGAGAATATTGTGGCTTGAAGTACTGTACAAAAATCCGGAGGGTAGAGTAAGGGTTTTAATTTTCTAAGTGTGTTCAATTTAAAGAAGCACTCTTTTAAAGTGGTGTTGATGAATTTCTTGAGGTTGATGTGCTTATCGAGGATAACCCCTAGATCCCTTACCTGTTGGGAGAAAGGGAATGGTGGTGTTTGAGGGTGAAGCAGGGGGAGCATGTTGGGGTGACTTTGAGGTGAAATAAGCATGATTTCGGTTTTAGTAGTGTTCAGAGCAAGGTAAAAGTTGGTTAGGAGATTGTTAATTGAGAGTAGAGTGGATTTCCAGATGCTCATGGCATTTGGAAGTGTGTCAGATACTGGGATAAGTATCTGCACGTCATCGGCATAGATATAGTGGGGAAGCTTGAGATTGGATAGAAGATGACAGAGAGGTAGGATGTAAATGTTGAAAAGGGTGGAAGATAGGGAGGAACCTTGTGGGACTCCTTAGTCGAGAGGAATAGCTTTGGACTCGTGGTTTCCAATTTTGACTTTGAATTTTCGATTGCTGAGGTAGGAATTAAACCAGTTGTGGGCAGCACCTGTTATTCCAATTTCATTTAGTCATTGTAGGAGGATACTATGGCTGATGGTGTCAAATGCTGAGGAAATATCTATGAAGGCTAGGATGTAGGATTGACCTTTGTCAAGGCCTTTGATAAGTTGGTCAGATAGGGAAAGGAGAAGGGTTTCCGTGCTATGGTATTTCCGGAATCCGTACTGTGAGGGGGCGAGGAGTTGATTGTCGTCAAGGTATTCTGTAAGTTGCTTATTGATGGTTTTCTCAAGAATTTTTGATATGAACGGAAGGTTTGAGATAGGGCGGTAATTGGACAGGTCAGTGGGATTGAGTTTCGGTTTCTTCAGTATTAGCTTGACAATAGCTTGTTTGAGAGCGTTAGGTACATGGCCTGAGGTGATGGAGGCATTTATAATGTTGGCTATCGGTTGGGCAATTAAGTTAGGGATAGAGAGGAGGTGTTTTGTAGGGATTGTGTCTGAAGGGTGGGAGGAAGGTTTGGCTTTCTTAATAAATGATTCTATTTCAAGGGCAGTGGTGTATTCTAATGAGTTAAGGCCTATGGGGCCTTTGGGGTTTTTTGGGGAGGCCGGGTATGCTTCTTGCGAGACTTGAGTAGGTAGAGAGGTGGTGGGGAATCGTGTCAGCAATTTGTTGATTTTATCTTGGAAGAATGCAGCGAATTCTTCACATTTGGATTTAGCTACATCTTCGGGAATATCTGGGGGTGCAGATTTGGTAAGTGAGGCAACATAGTCAAAGAGGGCTCGCGGATTATATTGGAATTGGTGTATTCTGGAAGAGTAGAAATCTCTTTTAACGTTATTTATTCTTTCCCTGTAGCAATGTAAAGAAGATTTGAATTGTGCCAGGAGAGTGGGGGTTTGTTCTTTGCGCCAGGCCTTTTCTTTTTTTCTAAGGTGATGTTTCAAATCTTTTAGTTCTTGTGTTTTCCATGGGTTTTTTAATTTGTTATGATGTGGGTGTAGTTGCCTTGATTGTAGAGGGCATATTTTGTTGGCTACAGTATTTGTCTTGTCGTACCATCATGCTAGGGCAGTATCTGTATTTGTAAGATCTAGGTTGTTTAGTGTGTTAGAGAGTGCCGAGATGAGTTCGTCTCTATTACTATTTTTTCTGTAGTGTATGGTGTTGCTTGTGTTGTGAAGGCTGGGGGGTTTCTTTACGGAGCAGGATGTTCTTATGAGTAATGGTCAGACCAGGGGATAGGTGTGCCAGTTGGGGGGTCAACCTGTATCTGGGAGTTGGTGAAGGGTGTGACCCGCTTTGTGAGTTGGGAATTTGATGGTCTGTTTGAAGCCTAAAGCTTCCAAGGAATCCAGAATGGTGTTGCATGAGGGAGTTTGAGGTGTGATGTCGACATGTAGATTCAGGTCTCCTAGAATGATTTCTGGCGTGTCTATGGAGATGTATTTGGCGATTTATTCTATGAAGGAGGAGGGGTTGTTATCAAGTGTTCCTGGTGGGGCGTAGATTAAGCAGATTTGCAGGGATGGGGATTTAAAAACGGCCTGTTTCAAGTTTAGGCGGGGAAGGGATAGCTTGGTGTATCATGTTAAATTCTTTTTTAATGGTTAGTAGGATACCTCCTCCTTTTTTTTGGGCCTGGGGATAGAAAAAATGTTGTAAGATTCAGTGGGGAGTTGGTTTAGGAGAACTGTGTCTGTTTCCTTAAGCCATGTTTCTGTTATTGCACAGATGTCCGGGTTTTCATCAGTGAGGAGGTCATTGAGAATGGGAGTTTTTTTGGTTAACGATTGTGCATTGAGTAGGATGAGTGAAAGGGCAGCGAAACCGAAAAATTTGGGTGAGTGGAGGTGAGATCATGGTAGGGAGAATAGTCTTGAGGTGTGAGTGTTGCCGTAGATAATTGTGGGTGACGGGTCTGTGTTTGTGTTTGAGTATGGTAATGTTGTGGTAATGCATGTTAAAGTTGGGGGTGTGGAAGAGGTGATGATGGCTGTGTGTGTTTGTTGGGTATTGTGTTGCACTGGGCAGCGGTTTTTTGGGTAGTGAGGTCAGTTTCGGGTGGAGAAAGGGTCAGGGAGGTCAGTTTCGAGTGGAGAAAGGGAAGGGGATGAGTGGTGAGGAGGGTGTATGGTGTAGGGTCAGAGGGGGTGAAATAATGCATGTGCAGGGGTGGGGGTATGGGGTGCCAGGTCATTGGGGGAGGCAAGGGTGGGGTGATTGGTTGGAAGAGGAATGAGTGCAGCACAGGTTTTTGTGGAATAGAGAGCAGGAAATTGGGGTAAGAGAATCCGTGGGGGGAGAGTGGTGGTAGGGGATGGTAGATGGAAGTGGAAGAGGGATCAGGAATAGAGTGCAGGAAGTGGGGAGCTGAAGAACTCTTGAACCACTCTGTTTATGAGCCAATGTTAAGAGGAGGTAGGGACGGAAAGGGAAGTACAAGGGGCACACTAAGGGGCAGGCCCCTTTGGTCGCGCCCCTTTGGTGCGTGGCGCTCGGTGAGCAGCACCGAGGTAAGCTTTAGAATTTAAAGGGCTTGCCTTAGACTCGGCCCGCTGATGTCATCGGAGCGCCTGGCCTCCGATTGGCCAGAGGCATCTGGGATGTGCGGTCGTCGCTGTCATGCCACGTGGGTTGGGCGAGGGTCGAGCGAGGGTTGGAGCTTCTTATGCTTTATGCGTCGATTAATAAGGTATCTAATAATGTAAGTCTCCAGGAATTACAACTCAGAATTTTTCATAGAACCGTTTTCTCAACTATGCGAGCACACAGGATTGGGTTAATAGAAATTAGTCAATGGCTTAAATGTGGAGGTTTACAGGCTTCCCTTGTCCACTGTCAATGCAGCTGCTTACTTCTAGAGGAATTTTGGGAGTCTATACGAAGACTGCTAAGAGCTATCTTGTGTTTTGAGATCCAATGGTCATGTTCCTTTTGTATTTTGAATAATGATATAGGAGATGAGAGTGTTAATTTGGATAATATATTGTTTCTCTCAAAAGTATGTCTGATTGTTAAGAAATGTATCTTGCTTCAATGGATTAAGACTGCCCCCCCCCCCCCCCCAACACACACATGCAAACAGTAGACATTTAGCAATGATACGTGAACCACCAGGGACAAAAGTTTACGAACCATGGTCCATAATGATTGAACTGTTTCAGTTGGAAAATGGCTCATTACATCGACAATTCTCCTGGAAGAAAAAAACCGCTCTTCAAAGAGATTTGGTATATGTTCTCTTGGACCCTTTCCCTCTAGAAAACTGATAATTTGGTTGCATTGAACTCCTGGTTACATCACCAGTTATTGGTTTTTATTTTATTTTATTTTTTTGTCCTTATTTTTCATGACTATTCCCTTGTGCATTAGGAAATGCTGGTTTTTCGGTTGGATTTCTGCTGTCTATGAGTGGGGTGGGGTTTGAAGAAGGATATGAAAATGAAAACCTGTAGGTATATAAAATCAGTTGAATGCTTTTGGATTGTATGTTCTTGTTGTAGTCCTCAATAAAGAGTCATAATTAGATCTAGTCCAATGCGTTGTACATCAGTTGCAGTGTTCTGGGGGAGGGGACAAAAGGCCCAACAATAAAAAAAATCTCTGTGGTCAACAATTGTCGGCATTTGAGCAATCGGCCACTGCTCCTTTTCAAGGCCGAAGTCTTGTTTCTAAGATCTATACATTATTGTTATCTGAAAGAGTGATGCCCTGCAGAGGATCAACTCTAAATGGGAAGAACTGGAGAATCAGAACATCTCACATGGCCATCGGGACACATTTTTTTATTCTAATTGTGATATCAGCCAGGAGTCCTGTTATAACATTTGGTATCCCTGGTATTACACTCCTCAAAGACTAAAGAAATGAAGCTTATTGGATTGTGAAGCTTGCTGGCGGGAGAGTGGAGGGATTGGCACCTTTTTTATATTTAGTGGGAATGCCCCAAAATTCAGATGTACTGGACAGAAGTCTCTCCTGGATGCTCAAGTCACAAACATTCACCAATCACCTCCCCTTGGATCCTCTTGTGACTCTTCTACGCTTGCCACATGGAAAACTCTTACCTGTTACAAAGGGGGGGGGGGGGTGTTTAACTTAATTAGTCATTTTTATTTTAGAAATTTATTTTATTTATTTCGATTTTTTTTATAATCCGCTTTTAGCACTTTTCTAAGCACTTTAAAGTGGATTACATTCAGGTCACATGTTGGTGGCAGCGAGAAGGAATGTAGCCTGGCACTGGAGACCTTCTTCTCTTCCCCCTATGGGAGAGTGGATGCATCTATTGTACAGGGCGTGCACTATGGCATCTTTTACTTTCCAGTTATGGGATTTCTGTTCAAATGTACTAAAAATCTGGGAACACTTTTTGCTTAAGGTAGACCTGTTCCTTCAAGAAATGCATTGAATAAGTTTCTTAACATCTGAGCTAGCAGACTTTAATGTAACCTGGTAAAAGACTCAGGCTAATCTTTAATTTATTTATGGTTATTATTAGATATGTACCTTCAACGCGCTCTGTGTCAATCTGTACCTAGCAATGAGTTTGACGTTAAAAAGAGTAATGTGAGGATTATAATATGGTAGAAGAAAGGTTAAGAGTTCTTGTGCTATGTTATTTACAATATTGTAAATGAGCTAATTTGGCAATCCTATAATTTTTAATGTTAAAATGTTAATACAAATTTTAACACAAAAATGCATTGTGCATTCTTCAGCTTTACGGCTTTAGGTAGAAAATAGGTGAATTTGTTTTGATCCTTATGTTGTAAACCTTGAAAGGATTCTTTAAGGTGTTATAGTCTGCACGGTTTGTAATTGAAGGGCTGCAATTCTCAAATGTTACATTCCTACTTGAAATTGTTTTTTTGCCAGTATTGCCCAATAACTTAGATTCCTTTCCTGGACATGCAGGATTTCATGAGAGAGGTAACAGTGGTGGGGCCACTCGGCAAGAGTGATCATAACATGATCAAATTTGATCTAATGACTGGAAGGGGGACCATATGTACAGCTACAACTTCAACACCAAATTTTCAAAAGGGAACCTTTGATAAAATGAGGAAAATAATTAGAAAAAAACTGAAAGGTGCAGCTGCAAAGGTTAAAAGTGTTCAACAGGTGTGGACATTGCTTAAAAATACAAACCTAGAGGCGCAGTCCAGATGTATTCCACACATTAAGAAAGGTAGAAGGAAGGCAAAATGATTACTATCATGGTTAAAAGGTGAGGATAAAGAGTTATTTTAGCCAAAAGGAGTGGGCAGTGGAGTGCCTCAGGGATCTGTATTGGGACCCTTACTGTTCAATATATTTATAAATGATCTGGAAAGAAATACGACGAGTGAGATAATCAAATTTGCAGATGATACAAAATTGTTCAGAGTAGTTAAATCACAAGCGGATTGTGATAAATTGCAGGAAGACCTTGTGAGACTGGAAAATTGGGCATCCAAATGGCAGATGAAATTTAATGTGGATAAGTGCAAGGTGATGCATATAGGGAAAAATAACCCATGCTATAATTACACAATGTTGAGTTCCATATTAGGTGCTACAACCCAAGAAAGAGATCTAGGCATCATAGTGGATAACACATTGAAATCGTCGGCTCAGTGTGCTGCGGCAGTCAAAAAAGCAAACAGAATGTTGGGAATTATTAGAAAGGGAATGGTTAATAGAACGGAAAATGTCATAATGCCTCTGTATCGCTCCATGGTGAGACCGCACCTTGAATACTGTGTACAATTCTGGTCGCCACATCTCAAAAAAGATATAATTGCGATGGAGAAGGTACAGAGAAGGGCTACCAAAATGATAAGGGGAATGGAACAGCTCCCCTATGAGGAAAGGCTGAAGAGGTTAGGACTTTTCAGCTTGGAGAAGAGACGACTGAGGGGGGATATGATAGAGGTGTTTAAAATCATGAGAGGTCTAGAACGGGTAGATGTGAATCGGTTATTTACTCTTTCGGATAGTAGAAAGACTAGGGGCACTCCATGAAGTTAGCATGGGGCACATTTAAAACTAATCTGAGAAAGTTCTTTTTTACTTAACGCACAATTAGACTCTGGAATTTGTTGCCAGAGGATGTGGTTAGTGCAGTTAGTATTGCGGTGTTTAAAAAAGGATTGGATAAGTTCTTGGAGGTGAAGTCCATTACCTGCTATTAAGTTCACTTAGAGAACAGCCACTGCCATTAGCAATGGTTACATGGAATAGACTTAGTGTTTGGGTACTTGCCAGGTTCTTATGGCCTAGATTGGCCACTGTTGGAAACAGGATGCTGGGCTTGATGGACCCTTGGTCTGACCCAGTGTGGCATGTTCTTATGTTCTTAAATTGGACTAAATGTTTGCAGACAGCATGTATGACTGCTTTTAACTATAGCAGGTGCATGTGAGATGGAGTGTTGGACTGCAGTTATGTCTTATTGGATTCCTAATCTGAAGTTTGCAGTACTTATGCTGGAAAATTTTAAATAAAGAATGTTAAACAAAAAAAAGTAAGGAACAGCTGATGCATACTATACCGCATGATGTATACAGACAAAAATAATGACACAATAAACAAGGGATAAAAATTGCAGATAAACTTGTTACTATTACGTATGACGATGTAAGGCCACCTAACACACAACCACTCCATGAACCGAGAGCCAAAAAATGTCTAAAAGAAGCAAAAAGAAAACCAAAGAAATTGATGGCCGCCATGCTGTGAGGAGGTGAAGGCAGCAGCTCCCGGCGTGTCGAGGTTTTGGAGATTTTCTTTACTATTTGCGATATTACCTGAACAAATGCCTCACACGAAAAGAAAGGCTTGTGTGAGAGAAGCCCTATCGACATCGGGAATGGATCCGCGGCAGCCAGGGATAGAGGCTGCTTTTGCCAAAACGCAGACATTATTGTCCGGAGGCGGGGCTGCTGGGGACAGTAAGGAGCAGTTGCCGAGCTCCTTGGACCTCGAGATATCTTTAAGCCCGGGCGCCCCAACGATTCTGGACCCTCCATTGGCGGTAGAAGTTGGAAGCCTTTCTTCTTCTCGAAGGGCTGACATGGACACCTACCTGAAAATCCCTGACTCACAGAGAGGAGCGGAAGGATTAAGCGCTGCCTCGGAGAACCAGGCGTCAGGGCCAAGCGACACAACAATGCCCGGATCATCGAGGAGAAGGCCTAGACGAGGGAGGAACCGAGAATGACGATCTCTCTGTTATGTGTTCCACTCCCATTGCTGCACCATCGTTACAAGAAATAAGAAATATTTTGATTTCTATGCAATGTTCTATTAACACTTTGACTAAGACTGTGCAAGAGGCTTTAATTAAGACAAAGAAAACGGAAGAAAAAGTGGAGAATGTGGAAAAGCACTTAAAGATAATGGAAGAGAAAATAAATGGTCTTGAGAAGGTTCAAATAAACTTAATACAATCAGAAGGAATACATGAAAACAAGCTTGAGATAACTGAAAATCAGATGAAGAGGGCAAACCTCAGAGTGCTGAATTTTCCAAAAATAAAGATGTTATCAGCAATTGATTTGTTTAAAAATTACTTGTTAAATATTCTGAAGTACCCTGAAAACGCCATTCCAGCCATCTCAAAAATTTACTATCTATCTCAGCAAACTACCCCAGAACAAAATGTTTTAGAACAAGAAGATCAAATGGATATAAACTTGAACCTGACAGACTTTTGGGAGAAATCCCAAGATATGGATTGTAGTCTCAGATCAACTCTATTTGTCCAGTTTGTATTTGTTTCAGAAAGAGACACGGTTCTAAGATCTTATTTTAAATATCAAAAAGTGAAGTATTATGGGTACCCAGTGCAAATATTCCCGGATATAGCTAGAATCACACAGATAAAAAGGAAAAAATGTATAGCAATGAGGGAGTAGGTAACTACTAGAGGGCGAAATTCACCTTGGGTTATCCTTGCAAATGTTTGCTTCTTCACAATGATTCCAGATGTGCATTTATTGACCCTGAACAGTTACCTCAATATTTAGATACGCAACCTCAGTCCTAATAAACCTAGTCAAGGAGTTGGATAAGATAATGTCGGATAAACCCAGCATGGCTAGGGATCTTATTTTATTTATTGCTTTAGATTCTGCTTGATATTTGATTGGCTCCCCCATTACTTAAGTAAATATTCAATGTGGTATAAGCCAGAAGTTAAAAGTATTTCTTGTAAGTTATAAAGGATTACATAGAATTTTTACTTTTAATTATTGTTCTTTCCTTTATAACCACATTGTTTGTTCTTTATTTTGTTAAAAATGCAATAAAAAGAAAATAAAAAAAAGAAAACCAAAGAAATTATTAGTAAAAGAAATAGAAAAACTTAGGCCACTCTGTTTTATGGTTGAGTCACTCAGGGGCCAAGTATGTGTACAGTGTACATCCAGTATGGGTCATGGCGAATAAGCCATGCACCAAAATTCCTGCCATGGTCCCTACGATGTGGGAGGTGAGAGACAGAATGGCCTCCAGCTCAAAAACCCAGGTCTTTAAAATCTGTGCTGATTTACCAACATATAAAAGAGGGAATGGGTGCCTATTGACATAAACCACGCTGAAGCATCTTTTACAATGAAGGCTCATCCAGTGATGGATGAACCGTAAGAGAGAGCGGCACAGGGGTCACAGAGAATGACCAGGACTGGGAATAACAGTAGGACTGGTATCACATAATTCAGATGAAACAAACCAGTCTCAGATTCTTCCCACGGAAAATGCAAAGCAAGGGATGTGGTGATACAGTAAAAAACGTTTAATGATTGAGCAGACCCAGAAGAACACAAAGAACTCAATGCTCCAATGGCAAGAGGAAATGTGGAAAAGAGGACTTGCATTCAGGCAACAACCAACAAGGCTACACAGTCTGGGTAAACAAATAAGCGTGGGATTAGCTTGCTAGTTGAGTCGGTTACTTCCCCAAACCAATTAAGCCTGATACTTCTCTTCAATGCATATCCAGCGTAAATCTCGGCTTCAACAGCAGGGGGAAATTACGATAAAAGGATTTACATTCAGACAACAACCAACACGGACTGAATTGCACAGTCTGGGTAAACAAATAAGGCTGGGAAGTACCTTGCTTGTTGAGGTGGTTACTACCCTAAACCAATCAAACATGGTACTTCACTTTGAATGCATATCCAGCATGACTTTCTGCTTCAGCGGTAGGGAGAAATGTGTAAAATAGGATTTACATTCAGACAAGCCGCAGGGTCATAAGGAGGTCACAATCAGCATACAAAGCTCATTTAAAGGCATCTCTCAGTATTTTAAAAGGGTAGCATCATGACCTAAAATGGTCCCTCATGGTTTGGGCTTCTACCAAAGTCACCACAAGATGAACATAGCCGATGCAAGCAAACAAATTGTCTAACCGGGATACTGTCCCAGAGGTCCGTGGGTTCATAAAATATGGAGGTAGAAAACACACCATCAGGTGATGAAATCTAAACACCCAATTCCGGTTGGACAATTTTTTTGTTTGCATTGGCTCTGTTAATCTCTTCCAGCAGCAGTGACTGCAGGGAATGATGCAGGAGCGCTGGGTATGGAGGGAGTCACAGCTCCTGCAGTCCCAGCCTCTTCCAGCAGGAGGCGCTGTAGGGAATGGTACAGGAGTGCTGGGTATGGGGGTCACAGCTCCTGCAGTCCCAGCCTCTCCCAGCAGGAGGCACTGTAGGGAATGGTGCAGGAGCACTGGGTATGGGGGGAGTCACAGCTCCTGCAGTCCCAGCCTCTCCCAGCAGGAGGCGCTGTAGGGAATGGTACAGGAGTGCTGGGTATGGGGGTCACAGCTCCTGCAGTCCCAGCCTCTCCCAGCAGGAGGCGCTGCAGGGAATGGTGCAGGAGTGCTGGGTATGGGGGTCACAGCTCCTGCAGTCCCAGCGTCTGCCAGCAGGAGGCGCTGTAGGGGATGGTGCAGAAGCACTGGGTATGGGGGTCACAGCTCCTGCAGTCCCAGCCTCTCCCAGCAGGAGGTGCTGTAGGGGATGGTGCAGAAGCACTGGGTATGGGGGAGTCCTAGCTCCTGCAGTCCCAGCCTCTCTCAGCAGGAGGCGCTGCAGGGAATGGTGCAGGAGGCGCTGGGTATGGGGGCCACAGCTCCTGCAGTCCCAGCCTCTCCCAGCAGGAGGCGCTGTAGGGAATGGTGCAGGAGTGCTGGGTATGGAGGGAGTCACAGCTCCTGCAGTCCCAGCCCCTCCCAGCAGGAGGTGCTGTAGGGAATGGTACAGGAGCACCGGGTATGGGGGTCACAGCTTCTGCAGTCCCAGCGTCTGCCAGCAGGAGGCGCTGTAGGGAATGGTGCAGAAGCACTGGGTATGGGGGAGTCCTAGCTCCTGCAGTCCCAGCCTCTCTCAGCAGGAGGCGCTGTAGGGAATGGTGCAGGAGGCGATGGGTATGGGGGCCACAGCTCCTGCAGTCCCAGCCTCTCCCAGCAGGAGGCGCTGTAGGGAATGGTGCAGGAGTGCTGGGTATGGAGGGAGTCACAGCTCCTGCAGTCCCAGCCTCTCCCAGCAGGAGGCACTGTAGGGAATGGTACAGGAGCACTGGGTATGGGGGTCACAGCTCCTGCAGTCCCTGCCTCTCCCAGCAGGAGGCGCTGTAGGGAATGGTGCAGGAGTGCTGGGTATGGGGGACACAGCTCCTGCAGTCCCAGCCTCTCCCAGCAGGCAGCGCTGTAGGGAATGGTGCAGGAGGCGCTGGGTATGGGGGTCACAGCTCCTGCAGTCCCAGCCTCTCCCAGCAGGAGGTGCTGTAGGGAATGGTACAGGAGCGCTGGGTATGGGGGCCACAGCTCCTGCAGTCCCAGCCTCTCCCAGCAGGAGGTGCTGTAGGGAATGGTACAGGAGCACTGGGTATGGGGGGAGTCACAGCTCCTGCAGTCCCAGCATCTCCCAGCAGGAGGTGCTGTAGGGAATGGTGCAGGAGCACTGGGTATGGGGGAGTCACAGCTCCTGCAGTCCCAGCCTCTCTCAGCAGGAGGTGCTGTAGGGAATGGTGCAGAAGCACTGGGTATGGGGGAGTCACAGCTCCTGCAGTCCCAGCCTCTCTCAGCAGGAGGTGCTGTAGGGAATGGTGCAGGAGCACTGGGTATGGGGGAGTCACAGCTCCTGCAGTCCCAGCATCTCCCAGCAGGAGGTGCTGTAGGGAATGGTGCAGAAGCACTGGGTATGGGGGAGTCCCAGCCCCTGCAGTCCCAGCCTCTCCCAGCAGGAGGTGCTGTAGGGAATGGTGCAGGAGTGCTGGGTATGGGGGGAGTCACAGCTCCTGCAGTCCCAGCATCTCCCAGCAGGAGGTGCTGTAGGGAATGGTGCAGAAGCACTGGGTATGGGGGTCACAGCTCCTGCAGTCCCAGCCTCTCCCAGCAGGAGGCGCTGTAGGGAATGGTGCAGAAGCACTGGGTATGGGGGTCACAGCTCCTGCAGTCCCAGCCTCTCCCAGCAGGAGGCGCTGTAGGGAATGGTGCAGGAGGCGGTGGGTGTGGGGGTCACAGCTCCTGCAGTCCCAGCCTCTCCCAGCAGGAGGCGCTGTAGGGAATGGTGCAGGAGGCGCTGGGTATGGGGGGAGTCACAGCTCCTGCAGTCCCAGCCTCTCCCAGCAGGAGGTGCTGTAGGGAATGGTGCAGGAGTGCTGGGTATGGGGGAGTCACAGCTCCTGCAGTCCCAGCCTCTCCCAGCAGGAGGCGCTGTAGGGAATGGTGCAGGAGTGCTGGGTATGGGGGGAGTCACAGCTCCTGCAGTCCCAGCCTCTCCCAGCAGGAGGCGCTGTAGGGAATGGTGCAGGAGGCGGTGGGTGTGGGGGTCACAGCTCCTGCAGTCCCAGCCTCTCCCAGCAGGAGGCGCTGTAGGGAATGGTGCAGGAGTGCTGGGTATGGGGGGGAGTCACAGCTCCTGCAGTCCCAGCCTCTCCCAGCAGGAGGCGCTGTAGGGAATGGTGCAGGAGTGCTGGGTATGGGGGTCACAGCTCCTGCAGTCCCAGCCTCTCCCAGCATGAGGTGCTGTAGGGAATGGTGCAGGAGTGCTGGGTATGGGGTTCACAGCTCCTGCAGTCCCAGCCTCTCCCAGCAGGAGGTGCTGTAGGGAATGGTGCAGGAGCACTGGGTATGGGGGAGTCACAGCTCCTGCAGTCCCAGCCTCTCCCAGCAGGAGGTGCTGTAGGGAATGGTGCAGGAGCACTGGGTATGGGGGAGTCACAGCTCCTGCAGTCCCAGCCTCTCCCAGCAGGAGGCGCTGTAGGGAATGGTGCAGGAGCACTGGGTATGGGGGGACTCACAGCTCCTGCAGTCCCAGCCTCTCCCAGCAGGAGGCGCTGTAGGGAATGGTGCAGGAGCACTGGGTATGGGAGGTCACAACTCCTGCAGTCCCAGCCTCTCCCAGCAGGAGGCGCTGTAGGGAATGGTGCAGGAGCACTGGGTATGGGGGGAGTCACAGCTCCTGCAGTCCCAGCCTCTCCCAGCAGGAGGTGCTGTAGGGAATGGTGCAGGAGTGCTGGGTATGGGAGGTCACAACTCCTGCAGTCCCAGCCTCTCCCAGCAGGAGGCGCTGTAGGGAATGGTGCAGGAGTGCTGGGTATGGGGGAAGTCACAGCTCCTGCAGTCCCAGCCTCTCCCAGCAGGAGGCGCTGTAGGGAATGGTGCAGGAGAACTGGGTATGGGGGGTCACAGCTCCTGCAGTCCCAGCCTCTCCCAGCAGGAGGCGCTGTAGGGAATAGCGCAGGAGCACTGGGTATGGGGGTCACAGCTCCTGCAGTCCCAGCCTCTCCCAGCAGGAGGCGCTGTAGGGAATGGTGGGGGAGTCACAGCTCCTGCAGTCCCAGCCTCTCCCAGCAGGAGGCGCTGTAGGGAATGGTGCAGGAGCACTGGGTATGGGGGAAGTCACAGCTCCTGCAGTCCCAGCCTCTCCCAGCAGGAGGCGCTGTAGGGAATGGTGCAGGAGCACTGGGTATGGGGGGTCACAGCTCCTGCAGTCCCAGCCTCTCCCAGCAGGAGGCGCTGTAGGGAATGGTGCAGGAGAACTGGGTATGGGGGGAGTCACAGCTCCTGCAGTCCCAGCCTCTCCCAGCAGGAGGCGCTGTAGGGAATGGTGGGGGAGTCACAGCTCCTGCAGTCCCAGCCTCTCCCAGCAGGAGGCGCTGTAGGGAATGGTGCAGGAGAACTGGGTATGGGGGGAGTCACAGCTCCTGCAGTCCCAGCCTCTCCCAGCAGGAGGTGCTGTAGGGAATGGTGGGGGAGTCACAGCTCCTGCAGTCCCAGCCTCTCCCAGCAGGAGGCGCTGTAGGGAATGGTGCAGGAGTGCTGGGTATGGGGGGAGTCACAACTCCTGCAGTCCCAGCCTCTCCCAGCAGGAGGCGCTGTAGGGAATGGTGCAGGAGTGCTGGGTATGGGGGGAGTCACAACTCCTGCAGTCCCAGCCTCTCCCAGCAGGAGGCGCTGTAGGGAATGGTGCAGGAGCGCTGGGTATGGGGGGGAGTCACAGCTCCTGCAGTCCCAGCCTCTCTCAGCAGGAGGTGCTGTAGGGAATGGTGCAGGAGCGTTGGGTATGGGGGGAGTCACAGCTCCTGCAGTCCCAGCCTCTCCCAGCAGGAGGCGCTGTAGGGAATGGTGCAGGAGTGCTGGGTATGGGGGGTCACAGCTCCTGCAGTCCCAGCCTCTCCCAGCAGGAGGCGCTGTAGGGAATGGTGCAGGAGTGCTGGGTATGGGGGGAGTCACAGCTCCTGCAGTCCCAGGCTCTCCCAGTAGGAGGCGCTGTAGGGAATGGTGCAGGAGCGCTGGGTATGGGGGGAGTCACAGCTCCTGCAGTCCCAGGCTCTCCCAGTAGGAGGTGCTGTAGGGAATGGTGCAGGAGCACTTTGTATGGGGGGAGTCACAGCTCCTGCAGTCCCAGCCTCTCCCAGCAGGAGGCGCTGTAGGGAATGGTGCAGGAGTGCTGGGTATGGGAGGTCACAGCTCCTGCAGTCCCAGCCTCTCCCAGCAGGAGGCGCTGTAGGGAATGGTGCAGGAGTGCTGGGTATGGGGGGCCACAGCTCCTGCAGTCCCAGCCTCTCCCAGCAGGAGGCGCTGTAGGGAATGGTGCAGAAGCACTGGGTATGGGGGGAGTCACAGCTCCTGCAGTCCCAGCCTCTCCCAGCAGGAGGCGCTGTAGGGAATGGTGCAGGAGGTGCTGGGTATGGGGGCCACAGCTCCTGCAGTCCCAGCCTCTCCCAGCAGGAGGCGCTGTAGGGAATGGTGCAGGAGTGCTGGGTATGGGGGAGTCACAGCTCCTGCAGTCCCAGCTTCTCCCTGCAGGAGGTGCTGTAGGGAATGGTGCAGGAGCACTGGGTATGGGGGGAGTCACAGCTCCTGCAGTCCCAGCCTCTCCCAGCAGGAGGCGCTGTAGGGAATGGTGCAGGAGGCGCTGGGTATGGGGGGAAGTCACAGCTCCTGCAGTCCCAGCCTCTCCCAGCAGGAGGCGCTGTAGGGAATGGTGCAGGAGTGCTGGGTATGGGGGCCACAGCTCCTGCAGTCCCAGCCTCTCCGAGCAGGAGGCGCTGTAGGGAATGGTGCAGGAGCACTGGGTATGGGGGGAGTCACAGCTCCTGCAGTCCCAGCCTCTCCCAGCAGGAGGCGCTGTAGGGAATGGTGCAGGAGGCGCTGGGTATGGGGGAAGTCACAGCTCCTGCAGTCCCAGCCTCTCCCAGCAGGAGGCGCTGTAGGGAATGGTGCAGGAGCACTGGGTATGGGGGCCACAGCTCCTGCAGTCCCAGCCTCTCCGAGCAGGAGGCACTGTAGGGAATGGTGCAGGAGTGCTGGGTATGGGGGTCACAGCTCCTGCAGTCCCAGCCTCTCCCAGCAGGAGGCGCTGTAGGGAATGGTGCAGGAGTGCTGGGTATGGGGGTCACAGCTCCTGCAGTCCCAGCCTCTCCCAGCAGGAGGCGCTGTAGGGAATGGTGCAGGAGTGCTTTGTGTGTGGATGAAGTCAGAATTTGCAGTCCCAGCATCTTCCTGCATTCCCTCCCCCAGTTATTCAGTTTGTGGTTGAAGCAATGACTGAGGAGTAACAGGAATGCTTTGGTTTCTGGATGAGGCTCATGTGTCTCTTGAAAGAGAGAATCTTGCTAGAAAATGAAGTTTCGCTCTGATGTGGATGTACAGTGAGTTCATTCCTGGCCGTTTTGTCATTAAATAAAAGCTGTGTTAGATTAGCTTTGAGGCTGTTCCTGCATCCCAGCACTGGATTCACTCTCCCTCTGCCGCAGAGAGTGTGCATTAGTCAGGCTGGGGACTTGTAGCTGAAGCTGCCACTGCCCTTATCTCACTGATGCGCCCTACATCCATAGCTGACGCCCTGGCCTTTAGACAAGAGAGAGCATGGGGCAGGTTATCTGGCCTCAGAGTGGGCAGGGAAGTGCCTAGGGCCTCAGCCTCCTATGGGGTGAGAGGAGCAGGAAATCAGAGAGCAGAGAGAGGAGACTCCACCCTCAGGAGAGAGGAGTGAGCGTGGGCCTCAGCCTCCTAGTGGGTGAGAGGAGCAGGAAATCAGAGAGAGGAGACTCCATCCTCATGAGAGACCAGGTAGTGTGGGCCTCGGCCTCCTAATGGGTGAGAGGAGCAGGAAATCAGAGAGAGGAGACTCCATCCTCATGAGAGAGGAGTGAGCGTGGGCCTCAGCCTCCTAATGGGTGAGAGGAGCAGGAAATCAGAGAGAGGAGACTCCATCCTCATGAGAGAGGAGGTAGTGTGGGCCTCGGCCTCCTAATGGGTGAGAGGAGCAGGAAATCAGAGAGCAGAGAGGGGAGACTCCATCCTCATGAGAGAGGAGGTAGTGTGGGCCTCGGCCTCCTAATGGGTGAGAGGAGCAGGAAATCAGAGAGCAGAGAGGGGAGACTCCATCCTCATGAGAGAGGAGGGAGTGTGGGCTTCGGCCTCCTAATGGGTGAGAGGAGCAGGAAATCAGAGAGCAGAGAGGGGAGACTCCACCCTCAGGAGAGAGGAGGGAGCGGGGGCCTCAGCCTCCTAATGGGTGAGAGGAGCAGGAAATCAGAGAGCAGAGAGGGGAGAGGGGAGACTCCACCCTCAGGAGAGAGGAGGGAGTGTGGGCCTCAGCCTCCTAATGGGTGAGAGGAGCAGGAAATCAGAGAGCAGAGAGGGGAGACTCCACCCTCAGGAGAGAGGAGGGAGTGTGGGCTTCGGCCTCCTAATGGGTGAGAGGAGCAGGAAATCAGAGAGCAGAGAGGGGAGACTCCACCCTCAGGAGAGAGGAGGGAGTGTGGGCTTCGGCCTCCTAATGGGTGAGAGGAGCAGGAAATCAGAGAGCAGAGAGGGGAGACTCCACCCTCAGGAGAGAGGAGGGAGTGTGGGCTTCAGCCTCCTAATGGGTGAGAGGAGCAGGAAATCAGAGAGCAGAGAGGGGAGACTCCACCCTCAGGAGAGAGGAGGGAGTGTGGGCTTCGGCCTCACACAGGGGAAGAGGTTCAGGTCACCATGGGGAGAGAAAAGATTGGCAGGAGTTACAACCTCTGCTGGAAGGGAGGAGAGGGCCCCAGCTCTGACTTCCTCCAGGAGAGAGACGTCAACAGGAAAAGGGTGGAGGGGCAGGGACTCTGTGAGAGGAAAAGCTGGGGGCCACAACCTTGGCCTCCACTAAGACATGGAAGAGAGAAGTGTGCTCTGCCCTCCCCCCTGGAAAACGTGGGTGTAGAGAGGGTGCAGACTAGGATAGGAGGGAGGAGAGGGGCTCCGGCTTCTAACAGGAGAGAGCAGAAGGTGCAGAGCTGCTAGAAGAGAGGAAAGGAGCGAGGAGCATTCAGGCCTCTGCCCGCTGAGAGGAAAGGGGCAGGGGATTTGGCTTCAGACAGGGAACAAACCACTTCTTAAACTTCGTATATTCAAATACAACTAGAAAGAGATGAAATGGAAATAAGAGAAACTGGAAGGCTTTCTGTCCGGTGTCAAACAGACAAGAGCTGCAGGCTGTAATGCAAAATAGATTTCTCTCACAAAAAGCAGGCCCCATGTCCTCTTCCCAGGGACGCACTGCAGGGATGAGCAGTCAGAGACGTTGCACATGGATATCATGGAAAGGCAGATTTCTGCCCTGGCAATGACCTAGCAGGTCATTCCTGTTCCTACCCCACATCAGTCCAGACTCCTGGGTTCTGCCTCCCTGCAGCAGACGGAGACAGAGAAGAAAAGCTTTACTGACACAGCCATAAGAACATAAGAAAATGCCATACTGGGTCAGACCAAGGGTCCATCAAGCCCAGCATCCTGTTTCCAACAGTGGCCAATCCAGGCCATAAGAACCTGGCAAGTACCCAAAAACTAAGTCTATTCCATGTAACCATTGCTAATGGCAGTGGCTATTCTCTAAGTGAACTTAATAGCAGGTAATGGACTTCTCCTCCAAGAACTTATCCAATCCTTTTTTAAACACAGCTATACTAACTGCACTAACCACATCCTCTGGCAACAAATTCCAGAGTTTAATTGTGCGTTGAGTAAAAAAGAACTTTCTCCGATTAGTTTTAAATGTGCCCCATGCTAACTTCATGGAGTGTCCCCTAGTCTTTCTATTATCCAAAAGAGTAAATAACCGATTCACATCTACCCGTTCTAGACCTCTCATGATTTTAAACACCTCTATCATATCTCCCCTCAGTCGTCTCTTCTCCAAGCTGAAAAGTCCTAACCTCTTCAGCCTTTCCTCATAGGGGAGCTGTTCCATTCCCCTTATCATTTTGGTCGCCCTTCTCTGTACCTTCTCCATCGCAATTATATCTTTTTTGAGATGCGGCGACCAGAATTGTACACAGTATTCAAGCCATATAGCCTAGTGTGCCACCTGCAGTCCCTCAATATTTCTTTGGGGCCTATTCAACACGCATCTGACGTGGAGTGAATGAGATAGCGCTCATCCCATGTAAATGCACGTGAATGAGGCTAT
Organism: Rhinatrema bivittatum; assembly: GCF_901001135.1. NCBI lineage: Eukaryota > Metazoa > Chordata > Amphibia > Gymnophiona > Rhinatrematidae > Rhinatrema > Rhinatrema bivittatum. Next base: position 994,067 of record NC_042619.1, on the reverse strand, counting down.
TACGCGTTCACTCCAAATGCCAAAAAATAAATGTGCGTCTCAGATGCACATTTTTCGCTCAGCTATTAACACCTGCCTGGAGCAGGCGTTAATAGCTGAGCGCACTGAAAAAAAGTACAGAAAAGCAGAAAAAACTGCTTTTCTGTACTTTTTTAAAGTTGAAAAAAAAAAACGAAACAAAAAACTCTGCCGGCCGCTTTGAAGACCGATGCCGATATGCTCAGCGTTGGGTTTCATAGCCGGCTGACTGCAGTTACATCGACGCCGAGTTTATTGGCATCGATGTTCAAAACCGTCAGACCGCCGGTAACAGCGTGGTCGCCTTAGCAAGCAGGTGCTAGGGTCGCGCTAGCCATGCCATGCGTGCTCTAAGAAAGCGGGCACTGAAAAGTCAGTCAAATATGATTGCATCGGCCCCTTTGTCTCCAGCAGACGGTAGATGGTGCAAATAAAACTGCAGTCTGGAGTAGATTGACAAAAGTTTGGCAGAGTCCTAGCAGAAAGTTGTTAGGCCCTGGTGGGGACATCCCTCCTGGTTGAGGCGGGAGGGCAGGGGGTTGATGACCTTTGGTTGCAGCTGGAGCCTGGAGATTCTGGGGGTTAGGACAACTGTTGGTCCCGTTCCCTCCTCCCCCTGTCAACAGACCCACAAGTGTGCAGGAAGCCTCTGATGAGGGGGATTCCCTTCTGGGTGAGAATTCTGGGCATTCCCTGGATTTTTCATCAGGCTTTGTGCTTCTTATGCACAGGGTGTACCTGACCAAGAAGGCAGCAGGTGAGAAGGTCCCACGGCCTCGCAGTCAGTCTTACAGTAGCCCATGACCTGCAAAGAGGCCAAAGATGACAGATCCGGAGGGTCCTAGGTTTATCTGGGCACCTGCATAGTCCCATGGATCAGGGGAACAATTTTGATGATTTTGAAGCATGGGCTGTGGATTCCCCAGGGGATGAGTCTGCTCCGGACTTGTCACATCAGGATGACGTCCCAGATTAGGTGGAAGTCCTGCAATCGGAGGGGGTTGACACTAAGGTGTTCTGCATATTTTGTAGGGAAGAATTTTCTCCCTTGATTCCCTATGAGGTTCAAGAGCTGGGCATTAAGTTGCTGCAGGACAAATCCAAGCAGGAAGGAGTTGATCCTGTCATAGATGGCTTGAGGGGTCCAGCAAAGGCTTTTCCCTTCCACAAGTTGGTCAAAAAGTTGGTGGTCAGAGAGTGGGATACTCCAGAGGGTGGGCTGAAGGTTGGTTGGGAATTGGCTAAGTTGTACCCATTGCCGGAGGAAAATCTTGATTTTCTAAGGCTGCCAAAGGTGGATACGTCGGTCTCGGCAGTGACCAAGACAACAACTATTCCAGTGGCAGGCTCCGCAGTGCTAAAATATGTGCAGGACAGGAAGTTGGAGTTTCATCTCAAAAGGATTTTTGAGGTCTCAGCTTTGAGCATCCGGGCTCCTATATGTAGCAGTTTTATGCAGAGGACATGTTTGCGCTGGGTTCAGCAGTTTCAGGTGAATGAGTCTTGCTCAGCATCCTCCACTAAGCATGCTGAGCGCGTGGAAGCGTCAGTGGCCTATGTAGTGAATGCATTGTATGTTCTGATTAGGGCTTCTAGGACCATGATGTCACTGGTTTCAGCCAAGCGACTGTTCTAGTTGAGAAACTGGTCAGCGGATGTTGGTCGAATTCTCAATTGGGGTCTCTACCATGTCCAGAGGCAAACTCTTATTTGGGGAGGATCTGGCCCAGCTGGTAAAACATCTGGGTGAGTCCAAAGGGAGCAAGTTGCCAAACCAAAGGGTGGAAAAAGATCTTTTCTGATTCGGTTGAGGCTTCAGAGATAATCGGAGGTTTCAGCAGAACAAAGGTGGTTCTTCCTTTCAGAGGCTGGTCACAGGCAGGGCCTAATCTTTTTCGAGTGGACAAAAACCTACCCGAGGGAGCTTGAGCCACAGCTCCAATGGAGCTAAGGCCTCTTAATGAAATGAGGCTGGTCCACTCTTCTCCTCCAACTGTCAGAGGGCGATTAGCCCTCTTTTATGAGGAGTGGGCCAGAATCACAATGGACCAATGGGTTCTAGAGGTGATAAGGGATGGCTATGCATTAGAATTTGCTGATCCGGTGAGAAACATTTACATTGTCTCCCCCTATTATTCCCACAGCAAGAAGATAGTGGTTCACCAAACGGAAGACTGTTTGTGGTATCTAGGAGCAATAGTACTAGTTCCTATAGAAGAACAAAGAAAGGGAAGATATTCCATTTACTTTGTGGTTCCAAAAAAGGAAGAACATAAGAAACTGCCATGCTGGGTCAGACCAAGTGTCCATCAAGCCCAGCATCCTGTTTCCAACAGTGGCCAATCCAGGCCACAAGAACCTGGCAATTACCCAAACATTAAGAAGATCCCATGCTACTGATGCAATTAATAGCAGTGGCTATTCCCTAAGTAAACTTGATTAATAGCCGTTAATGGACTTCTCCTCCAAGAACTTATCCAATCCTTTTTTGAACCCAGCTACACTAACTGCACTAACCACATCCTCTGGCAACAAATTCCAGAGCTTTATTGTGCGTTGAGTGAAATACCTTCAGACCAATATTTTACTTGAAAAAGGTGAATGCAGTTCTCAAAATACTATGCTTTTGAAAGGAGACTCTGCGGTCTATCATAGCGGTAGTTCAAAAAGGAGAGTTCCTAGCATCTTTAGACCTCATGAAATGTATCTGCATCAGGCCGGAGCATCAGAAGTTCCACTGATTCATGATTCTGGGACATCATTTCCAGTTTTGTGCCCTTCTTTTTAGGTTAACAATGGCTCTGTGCACATTCAGCAAGGTGATAGTGGAGGTGGGAGAGAGGGAAGCTCATACTCCGTATCTAGACAACTGGCTCATTTGAGCAAAATCTTCAGATCTCTGTCATCAGGCTGTGCAGAGGGGAGGGTTCTAGAGAGGTTGAGTTCACTGGGATGGTTGGTGAATCTCGCAAAGAGTCACTTAACACCATCCCAATTCCCTGGAGTACCTGGAAGTTCATTTCAACACACAGACTAGCAAGGTGTTTCTTATGGAGGGAGAGGCTAGTGAAACTTCAGAGGCAAGTATGCTGCTTCTTCTGGCTTTCGCTTCCCAAGGTTTGGGATTATCTGCAGGTGCTGGGGTCCATGGCATCAACTTTGGAGATGGTGCTGTGGGCTTTTGCTCATATGCAGCCCCTGCAAAGGGCACTCCTATCCCACTGGAATCCATTATCAGAGGAATTTTAGATTCCTCTCCTATTCAAGGGGGAGTCCAGGACCAGTTTTTCTTAGTGGCTTGGTTGAGCCAATCTGGAGCAAGGGATGGACTTGGAGGTCCCAGAATAGTTGGTAGTGACCAGTCTATCTGGCTGGTCACTACCAGCCAGATAGACTGGCTGGCAGTGACCAAGGGGGGGGGGGGGGGGGGGCAGTGTGTCAGGGAAAGCAGCACAGGGCTAGTGGTCCACGGAGGAAGCTTTATGGTCTATCAATTGGTTAAAGACGAGGGCGGCATGCTTAGCGTTAAGGTTCTTTCTTCCACTGTTACAGGGCAGAGCAGTGCATGTTCTGTTGGGCAATACAACGATGGTAGCATATATCAATTGGCAGGGATGAACCAAGTGTCAAGGAGTTGCTCAAGAAATGCAAGAGTTGATGCCCTGAGCTGAACAGCAGCTGTTGATCCTAGCTGCGTCTCATACAGCCGGCGTAGACAATGTTCAGGCAGACTTTCTCAGCTGTAGGATATTGGATCCAGGAGAATGGGAATTGTTAGAAGAGGCTCATTCAGTCCAGATGGTGTCTCCTCACATGGATTTGATGGCATCGAGCAGAAACACCAAATCACCTTGATTTTACAGTCACAGGCAGGAGCACAGAGTAGAAGGCATCGATTCAATGGTTCTACCTTGGCCAAGCTGGATCCTTCTTTATGGGTTTCCGCCATTGGTGGACAGAGTGTTACTGTGGATAGAGAGGCCCGAGTTAGTGGTGACTTGCCCAAGGTTGCAAGGAGTGGCAGTTGAATTTGAACCCTGGTTTCTCTGGTTCACAGCCACTGCTCTAAACACTAGGCTGCTCCTTATAAGAAGGGGCATATTGGGTCAGAGTAAAGGTCCATCATGTGCAGCATCCTTTCTCTGACAATGGCCTATCCAGGTCACGAGAACTCAGCAGAATCCAAAGATGTCCTTTCGTGAATTACAAACTGGCTAAAAGACAGGAAACAGAGAGTAGGATTGAATGGGCAATTTTCTCAGTGGAAGGGAGTGGACAGTGGAGTGCCTCAGGGATCTGCACTGGGACCCTTACTGTTCAATATATTTATAAATGATCTGGAAAGAAATACGACGAGTGAGGTGATCAAATTTACAGATGACACAAAATTGTTCAGAGTAGTTAAATCACAAGCAGATTGTGATAAATTGCAGGAAGACCTTGTGAGACTGGAAAATTGGGCATCAAAATGGCAGATGAAATTTAATGTGGATAAGTGCAAGGTGATGCATATAGGGAAAAATAACCCATGCTGTAGTTACACAATGTTAGTGTTATGCTCGGGCTGTGTTCTGGTGTTGTGAACACCACCCAGAAGGGTGGCCCCAGGTGGAGAGAGACAGGGATGGCTGGAAACAGTGTCAGAGTCCAGGCTGGGTCAGGGCAGGCGGCAGGTAACAGTGTCAGAGTCCAGGCTGGGTCAGGGTACCTAGTAGTAAGGCAAAGAGCCCGAAGGCCACACACACACACACCCGGCAGAGCAGAGAGCCCGAAGGCCACACATGCACACACGGCAGGGCAGAGGGCCCGTAGGCCACACACGGCAGAGGGCCCGAAGGCCACACACACACACATGGCAGGGCTGAGAGCCCGAAGGCCTCACACACACACACCCAGCAGAGCAGAGAGCCCGAAGGCCACACATGCACACACGGCAGGGCAGAGGGCCCGTAGGCCACACACGGACACACGGCAGAGGGCCCGAAGGCCACACACACACACCCAGCAGGGCAGAGGGCCCGTAGGCCACACACAGCGCAAGGCAAGGCAAAGCAGGGTAGAAGGCCCGAAGGCCCCACACAGTGCAAGGCAAGGCAAAGCAGGGTAGAAGGCCCGAAGGCCCCACACAGCGCAAGGCAAGGCAAAGCAGGGTAGAAGGCCCGAAGGCACACACAGTGCAAGGCAAGGCAAAGCAGGGTAGAAGGCCCGAAGGCACACACAGCGCAAGGCAAGGCAAAGCAAGGAAGGCTAGAGCAGGGAGCCCAGGCGAGCTTGATGCTGAAGCACCGAGAGAACTGTAAGGCAGGGATATAAAGGGAAGACCAGAACATAGAGTGAACAAGGGAGATGGACTGGGCCTGTCAGGAGAGCCAGCTCTAGAGGGACCCCTGGTGGTGAGGCGGTTGCACAGCAGCCATAGCCGTAACAGTTAGGTTCCATATTAGGTGCTACCACCCAAGAAAGAGATCTAGGTGTCATAGTGGATAACACATTGAAATCGTCGGTTCAGTGTGCTGCGGCAGTCAAAAAAGCAAACAGAATGTTGGGAATTATTAGGAAGGGAATGGTGAATAAAACGGAAAATGTCATAATGCCTCTGTATCGCTCCATGGTGAGCCGGCACCTTGAATACTGTGTACAATTCTGGTCACCGCATCTCAAAAAAGATATAATTGCGATGGAGAAGGTACAGAGAAGGGCGACCAAAATGATAAAGGGGATGGAACAGCTCCTCTATGAGGAAAGACTAAAGAGGTTAGGGCTTTTCAGCTTGGAGAAGAGACGGCTGAGGGGGGATATGATAGAGGTCTTTAAGATCATGAGGGGTCTTGAACAAGTAGACCAAGAACCCATCAAGCCCAGCATCCTGTTTCCAACAGTGGCCAATCCAGGCTACAAGTACCTGGCAAGTACCCAAAAATTAGGTCTATTCCATGTTACCGTTGCTAGTAATAGCAGTGGCTATTTTCTAAGTCAACTTAATTAATAGCAGGTAATGGACTTCTCCTCCAAGAACTAATCCAATCCTTTTTTAAACACAGCTATACTAACTGCACTAACCACATCCTCTGGCAACAAATTCCAGAGCTTCATTGTGCGTTGAGTGAAAAAGAACTTTCTCCGATTAGTTTTAAATGTGCCCCATGCTAACTTCATGTGCCCCCTAGTCTTTCTATTATCCGAAAGCATAAATAACCGATTCACATCTACCCGTTCTAGACCTCTCATGATTTTAAACATCTCTATCATATCCCTCCTCAGCCGTCTCTTCTCCAAGCTGAAAAGTCCTAACCTCTTTAGTCTTTCCTCATAGGGGAGCTGTTCCATTCCCCTTATCATTTTGGTAGCCCTGCTCTGTACCTTCTCCATCGCAACTATATAGAGGAAGGAGTGTATTCGTCATGGGGGTGAGCTGTACATCTGATGTTGTGCCTGTAACCTGAGGAACATGTCCATTACGTAGGATTTCCAGCATCCATAGGACTCAACTGACAAAGAGAATGAACTTTGTTAGACTGATTTCCATGCACACTAATAAAGGTATTACAAAGAACCTGTCTCCAGGTCTCAGCACTTAAACCCCCCAAATGGCAATCAGATGACAAAAGGCTTCTGAGTTCTATGCTGAAATCAGCTGCTAAAACGTGTGATGCTGAAACCCATAGCAGCTTCCAGTAATGGTAGAGTCTCTGTAGCAGGAGTACCCGGACCTGCTGCCTCCTACGCCCAGCTCCCTACAGATCATGTGTGATGTTAGAAGAAAACCCTAAGCTGGAGATCTTTAATGAAAGTGCTTGTAGTGAGTTCTATGTTCTGTATTATCCTTTTAATGAGGAGCGTCAGAAAGCATTGAGGTTAAGTACCAGCTAACCAGTACATCAGCTCTACGGAATGTTTTAATTGGCTGATCCCCTGCTGGCATCATGTGATGCTATGTTTGATTGTGGACAATAACTGGAGTGTGTCCTATGCAGATTACTGAAGCACACACACATTTATGTCAGTGTATCCAGTTGATAGTATCTTTAATTATTTGTTTGCTTTATATTCTGCATTTCAGCACTTCAAAGTGGATTATACTCAGATACTGTAGCATTTCCCTATCCCCAAAGGGCTTACAAAATTCCTGGGATCTACCCCAAGGTCCTAACAAAGATAGAGGTTTGAGCAGATTACAACAGCCCTGTGTTTAGTGACTTTTTCTGAGTCCTACAGTTTTCATAAAGCAGTGTATGATGAATCGACAATAACAGACAGTGTGCAAGGTGACTCAAACACACTGCTTTCTGAAATTCTGTAAATAGACTTAGCCACAACAAGCATGGCAAATACATATACTATGGCACTGGTTCTCAAGCTTTTATTGGCCGGGACACACCTGACAGATGGTTCTCACATGCATGACACACTGAACATGTGACCATCACGGGGTTAAATGTAAACATGCACTCTGCATCCTCAGGAATCCCCTCAACCCCCAGCAATGAGAGCAGAGCAGATCTAGGGCATTACCCTGTACAACTCGCCATACAAAATAGATATTCTGGTTCTGATGACATCCCAGTAAAAGCAAAACAAACTCCCTTTACTACCAGGCAAAATAGCCTTCCTTATGAAAAGACAGTAATTTACCACTAATGCATGTCCTATTGAGAAAACACAACACATAAGATTGATACAAATGCCTACATGCTAGTAACATACCTCACCTCGGTCTCACACTCTTCACCAAGTACAGACAAACCACAAATTATAAATATGGAGACAGAAACTGGAATGGAAAACCAAAAAAGCCACTCTGCATACAGTGCGAACCTGGAGAAATGGAAAGAGAAATATAGCACCTAACACAGTCCCAGGATTTGCAATAATGCACACAAACTAACCCGCACAAAGTTACACCTGTATTATGGAACACACTCAACAGTAACAATCCTATTTAAGAAATACAACTATTAAACCAGGCCCTAAACACTAATACATTTCCTATTGGGAAAAGAGAATACGCCAAGTTGCTATAGAGCCCCACACAGAAATAATTATAAAGCTACTAGGGATGTGAATCGTTTTTTGACGATTTAAAATATCGTCCGATATATTTTAAATCGTCAAAAATCGTTAGAGCCGCGATATAATAACAATTCCCCCGATATATCGTCAAAAAATCGTAAATCGGGGGAAGGGGGAGGGGAAGGGGGAGGGCGGGAAAACCGGCACACTAAAACAACCCTAAAACCCACCCCGACCCTTTAAAAGAAATCCCCCACCCTCCCGAACCCCCCCAAAATGCCTTAAATTACCTGGGGTCCAGAGGAAGGGTCCCGGTGTGATCTTTTACTCTCGGACCTCCGGTGCTTGTAGAAATGGCGCCGGCGCTACCTTTGGTTTTTCCGTACGGAAAAACGATTCGCATGCAGGAGATCGCTCCCGGACCCCCGCTGGACCCCCAGGGAGTTTTGGCCAGCTTGGGGGGGGGCCTCCTGACCCCCACAAGACTTGCCAAAAGTCCAGCGGGGGTCCGGAACGACCTCCTGCAGTCGAATCGTGTTGTCTACAGCCGCCGCCATTTTGTGCAAAATGGCGGCGCAAAATGGCGCCGGCCTTAGACAACACGATTCGACTGCAGGAGGTCGTTCCGGACCCCCGCTGGACTTTTGGCAAGTCTTGTGGGGGTCAGGAGGCCCCCCCAAGCTGGCCAAAAGTTCCTGGGGGTCCAGCGGGGGTCCGGGAGCGATCTCCTATGCTCCTGACCTCGGGGGACAAAAAACAAAATGGCGCCGGCGCTACCTTTGACCTGTCATATGACAAGGCAAAGGTAGCGCTGGCGCCATTTCTACAAGCACCGGAGGTCTGAGAGTAAAAGATCACACCGGGACCCTTCCTCTGGACCCCAGGTAATTTAAGGCATTTGGGGGGGTTCGGGAGGGTGGGGGATTTATTTTAAAGGGTCGGGGTGGGTTTTAGGGATGTATTAGAGTGCCGGTTTTCGATTTACATGATTTTCATGATATTTAAAAAAACCAAACGGCGACGATCCGATTCCCTCCCCCTCCCAGCCGAAATCGATCATTAAGACGATCGGTCACACGATTCACATCTCTAAAAGCTACACTAAAAATGTTACAAAACAGCTGCTGAACAGAATAATATCCAACAATTAAAAACTCATAATTATTAAAACATGTCCAAATATCAATAAAATATTTCAAAACAGCAGACATCGCATAATACCCAATAATTAAAATGGCAGTCAATCAAGAAATATAAATTTAAAAAGCCACCTTTACTTACCCCCTCCAGCAACTCTCCTACTCCTTTTCCTTCCAGGCCAATAGCACTCACCAGAAGCAGCAAGGGCTGCTGAAGCTCTGTCTTCACAGTCCTCTTCCTTACCGCCCACAACCAGTCACTCACACACATACACACACACACCCCCCCAATTAGACCCCACGACCAGTCTCGGTCTCTCTCACACCAGTCATCTTCCTGACCAGTCTCTCAATCACACAGAAACATATCACCACCCTGACCAGCCTCTCTCTCACATATGCACAGTAGTCATCTTCCTAACCATTCTCTCTCGCTCACACAGAAATACATCATCTCCCTGACCAGTCTCTCTCTCACATATGCACAGTAGTCATCTTCCTAACCATTCTCTCTCGCTCACACAGAAACACATCATCTCCCTGACCAGTCTCTCTCTCAATCAGACTCATGGTCTCTTATATACAGGCTCTCGATCACACACAAATGCTCTCACACCCATTCACACCAGCTCTTACCCAGGCTTCCATTCACACCTAACACACAAGCTCTCACCCAAGCACCCATTCATACCAGCTCTCATCCAGGCTTCCATTCACACACACACACACACACACACACACACACACACACAAGCTCTCACCCATGCATCCATTCACACCCACACACACAAGCTTGCACCCATGCATCCATTCACACCTACAGACACAAGCTCTCACCCATGCATTCATTCATACCCACATACACACCCCAATTAGATCCCACGACCAGTCTCAGTCTCTCTCTCATACCAGTCATCTTCCTGACCAGTCTCTCTTTCACATACACACACACTAGTCATCTTCCTGACCAGTCTCGCTCTCTCACACACAAACACATCACTACCCTGACCAGTCTCGCTCTCAATCACACTCATGGTCTCTTATATACAAGCTCACAATCACACACAAATGCTCTCGCACCCATTCACACCAGCTCTCACCCAGGCTTCCATTCACACCCACACACACAAGCTCTCACCCAAGCACCCATTCACACCAGCTCTCACCCAGGCTTCCAATCACACCCACACACACAATTCGCACCCATGCATCCATTCACACCCACAGATACAAGCTCTCACCCATGCATTCATTCACACTTACACACACACACACACACAACCATTAGACCCCACGACCAGTCTCAGTCTCTCTCTCATACCAGTCATCTTCCTGACCAGTCTCTCTCTCACATACACACATTAGTCATCTTCCTAACCAGTCTCTCTCACTCACACAGAAACACATCACCTCCCTGACCAGTCTCTCTCTCAATCACACTCATGCTCTCTTATATACAAGCTCTCAATCACACACAAACGCTCACATCCATTCACACCAACTCTTACCCAGGCTTCCATTCACACCTACACACACAAGCTCTCACCCAAGCACCCATTCACACCAGCTCTCACCCAGGCTTCTATTCACACCCACAGAAACAAGCTCTCACCCATGCATCCATTCACACCCACACACACAAGCTCTCACCCTGGCACCCATTCACACCCACACGCACAAGCTCTCACCCATGCATCCATTCACACCCACAGACACAAGCTCTCACCCAGGCTCCCATTCGCACCCACACCCACAAGATCTCATGCATGCATTAATTCACACCCACAAGCTCTCACCCATGCATCCATTCACACCCACACACACAAGCTCTCACCCTGGCACCCATTCACACCCACACCCACAAGCTCTCACTCAGGCATCTATTCATCCATAGACACACCAACTCTCACCAAAACCTTCTTCTTCCTTCACTGCAGGGATGGGTTCCAGTTCTGCTGCAGCTTTATTCTGGCAGGCCTTCTTTTTTCGCTGGCACGAGAATGGGCTCCCATGGTGGCCTTGGTCAGGGGTCAGGTTTCCTCATCGCCGCCACGGGGATGGGCTCCCTTGGCTGCCTTGCTTGGTCGGGGTCAGGTTTCCTCTTCACCACCATGGGAATGGGCTCTCATGGTGGCCTTGCTTCATCGGAATTCAATACTGCTATTCCTCCCACCCCACCCCCGGGCTATGCGATGCCTGCTTCACCGGCCAATCAGAGGCTTCCTCCCTTCTTCCTACTGGCACTGGCAGGTAGAAGGGAGGAGGCTTCCGATTGGCCTGCGTGGGGCAGGCAGAATGAAAGAGGCTTCCCATTGGGCAGTAGAGGTGGGAAGACAGGAGGCTTCCAGTTGGCCCGTGGGGGCTGGAAAAAGAGAGAAGGAAAGTACAACGGAGCAGTGGGACACCGGGAGATGCGACACACTGCTTGAGAAGCGCTGTGCTATGGATACTAGAGAGTTTTATCACATATTATTTGTACTGACCAACTGACTGTGTAATTTGTATATAGAGTTTCCACATCTGTATAATAAGGCTTCTGCTTCCTGTGTGTTTCTGATGAGGCTTCTGCTTCCTGGGTACCTGTGACATAGCCTCTATTTTCTGTGTGCGAGCAGCAAGCCTCCACTTTCTGTATACTTGTGTCATGGCCTCTGCTCCCTGTGTACCTGTGATGAGGCCTCCGCTTTCTGTATACTTGTGGCATGGCCTCTGCTTCCTGTGTACCTGTGATGAGGCCTCCGCTTTCTGTATTCTTGTGGCATGGCCTCTGCTCCCTGTGTACCTGTGATGAGGCCTCACTTTCTGTATACTTGTGGCATGGCCTCTGCTTCCTGTGTACCTGTGATGAGGCCTCCACTTTCTGTATACTTGTGGCATGGCTTCTGCTTCCTGTGTAGCTGTGATGAGGCCTCCACTTTCTATATACTTGTGGCATGGCCTCTGCTTCCTGTGTACAAGTGATGAGGCCTCACTTTCTGTATACTTGTGGCATGGCCTCTGCTTCCTGTGTACCTGTGATGAGGCCTCACTTTCTGTATACTTGTGGCATGGCCTCTGCTCCCTGTGTACCTGTGATGAGGCCTCCACTTTCTGTATACTTGTGGCATGGCCTCTGCTTCCTGTGTACCTGTGATGAGGCCTCCACTTTCTGTATATAGAAACATAGAAACATAGAAATGACGGCAGAAGAAGACCAAACGGCCCATCCAGTCTGTCCAGCAAGCTTCACACATTTTTTTCTCTCATACTTATCTGTTTCTCTTAGCTCTTGGTTCTATTTCCCTTCCACCCCCACCATTGAAATATCTAGCTTGATTAGTTAGGGGTAGTAGGGGTAGTAACCGCCGCAATAAGCAAGCTATACCCATGCTTATTTGTTTTACCCAGACTATGTTATACAGTCCTTATTGGTTGTTTTTCTTCTCCCCTGCTGTTGAAGCAGGGAGCTATGCTGGAAATGCGTGATGTATCAGTCTTCTCCCATGCCGTTGAAGCAGAGAGCCATGCTGGATATGCATCGAAAGTGAAGTATCAGATACATTTGGTTTGGGGTAGTAACTGCCGTAACAAGCCAGCTACTCCCCGCTTTGTGAGTGTGAACCCTTTTTTCTTCTCCCCTGCCGTTGAAGCAGAGAACTATGCTGTATATGCATTGAAGGTGAAGCATCAGGCTTATTTGGTTTGGGGTAGTAACCGCCGTAACAAGCCAGCTACTCCCCTCTTTGTGAGTGTAAATCCATTTTTCCACATTTCCTCTTGCTGTTGAAGCTTAGAGCGATGTTGGAGTCACAGTAAGCATGTGTATGTTTATTGAATAAGGGTATTGTCTCCAGGCAGTAGCCGTCATTCTGGCGAGTCACCCACTCTTCATTGGCGGCCTCTTGACTTTATGGATCCACAGTGTTTATCCCACGCCCCTTTGAAGTCCTTCACAGTTCTGGTCTTCACCACATCCTCCGGAAGGGCATTCCAGGCATCCACCACCCTCTCCGTGAAGAAATACTTCCTGACATTGGTTCTGAATCTTCCTCCCTGGAGCTTCAAATCGTGACCCCTGGTTCTGCTGATTTTTTTTCCTACGGAACAGGTTTTTCGTTGTCTTTGGATCATTAAAACCTTTCAAGTATCTGAAAGTCTGTATCATATCACCTCTGCTCCTCCTTTCCTCCAGGGTGTACATATTTAGATTCTTCAATCTCTCCTCGTACGTCATGCGATGAAGATCCTCCACCTTCCTGGTCGCCCTTCTCTGTACCGCTTCCATCTTGTCTTTGTCTTTTTGTAGATACGGTCTCCAGAACTGAACACAGTACTCCAGGTGAGGCCTCACCAAGGACCTGTACAAGGGAATAATCACTTCCCTTTTCTTACTTGATATTCCTCTCTCTATGCAGCCCAGCATTCTTCTGGCTTTTGCTATCGCCTTGTCGCATTGTTTCGCAGACTTCATATCATTAGACACTATCACCCCAAGGTCCCTCTCCTGCTCCGTGCACATCAGCTTTTCCCCCCCCATCGAATACAGTTCATTCGGATTTCCACTCCCCATATGCATGACTTTGCACTTCTTGGCATTGAATCTGAGCTGCCATATCTTCGACCACTCTTCCAGTTTCCTTAGATCCCGTCTCATTCTCTCCACTCCTTCCGGCGTGTCCACTCTGTTGCTGATCTTCGTGTCATCCGCAAAAAGACAAACCTTACCTTCTATCCCGTCCGCAATGTCGCTCACAAAGATATTGAACAGGACCTGTCCCAACACCGATCCTTGCGGTACACCACTTAAAACCGCTCTCTCTTCAGAGAAGGTTCCATGTACCATCACACATTGTCTTCTGTCCGTCAGCCAATTTGCAATCCAGGTCACCACCTCGGCCCTCACCCTAAGCTTCTCGTTTTATTCACCAGTCTCCTGTGTGGAACAGTATCAAAAGCTTTGCTGAAATCCAAGTATATGATATCAAGAGCTCTTCCTCGATCCAATTCCTTGGTTACCCAGTCAAAAAAGTTAGTCAGATTTGTCTGACAGGATCTTCCCCTGGTGAATCCATGTTGCCTCTGGTCCATCAATTCTCCGGACTGTAGATAGTTCACTATTCTCTCTTTCAGCAGTGACTCCATTACTTTTCCCACCACCGAAGTGAGGCTAACCGGTCTGTAGTTGCCAGCCTCCTCCCTGTTCCCACTCTTGTGAAGCGGGACCACCACCGCTCTTCTCCAATCACTCGGCCCCACTCCCGTTTCTAGGGATCTATTGAACAGGTCACACAGCGGAGCTGCCAGAACATCTCTGAGCTCCCTCAATATCCTTGGGTGAATCCCATCAGGCCCCATGGCTTTGTCCACTTTCAGGTTCTTTAGCTCTTCCCACACATTTTCTACTGTAAAAGGATTTTCATCCATTCCACTTCCCTCCAGTTTCTTGTTGTGTAGAGATGGTCCTTCTCCAGGGTCATACTTGTGGCATGACCTCTGCTTCCTGTGTACCTGTGATGAGGCCTCTACTTTCTGTATACTTGTGGCATGGCCTCTGCTTCCTGTGTACCTGTGATGAGGCCTCCACTTTCTGTATACTTGTGGCATGGCCTCTGCTCCCTGTGTACCTGTGATGAGGCCTCCACTTTCTGAATACTTGTGGCATGGCCTCTGCTTCCTGTGTACCTGTGATGAGGCCTCCGCTTTCTGTATACTTGTGGCATGGCCTCTGCTTCCTGTGTACCTGTGATGAGGCCTCCGCTTTCTGTATACTTGTGGCATGGCCTCTGCTCCCTGTGTACCTGTGATGAGGCCTCCGCTTTCTGTATACTTGTGGCATGGCCTCTGCTCCCTGTGTACCTGTGATGAGGCCTCCGCTTTCTGTATACTTGTGGCATGGCCTCTGCTTCCTGTGTACCTGTGATGAGGCCTCCGCTTTCTGTATACTTGTGGCATGGCCTCTGCTCCCTGTGTACCTGTGGTGAGGCCTCCGCTTTCTGTATACTTGTGGCATGGCCTCTGCTTCCTGTGTACCTGTGATGAGGCCTCCGCTTTCTGTATACTTGTGGCATGGCCTCTGCTTCCTGTGTACCTGTGATGAGGCCTCCGCTTTCTGTATACTTGTGGCATGGCCTCTGCTCCCTGTGTACCTGTGGTGAGGCCTCCGCTTTCTGTATACTTGTGGCATGGCCTCTGCTCCCTGTATACCTGTGATGAGGCCTCCACTTTCTGTATACTTGTGGCATGGCCTCTGCTTCCTGTGTACCTGTGATGAGGCCTCCACTTTCTGTATACTTGTGGCATGGCCTCTGCTCCCTGTGTACCTGTGATGAGGCCTCCACTTTCTGTATACTTGTGGCATGGCCTCTGCTTCCTGTGTACCTGTGATGAGGCCTCCACTTTCTGTATACTTGTGGCATGGCCTCTGCTCCCTGTGTACCTGTGATGAGGCCTCCGCTTTCTGTATACTTGTGGCATGGCCTCTGCTTCCTGTGTACCTGTGATGAGGCCTCCGCTTTCTGTATACTTGTGGCATGGCTTCTGCTTCCTGTGTACCTGTGATGAGGCCTCCGCTTTCTGTATACTTGTGGCATGGCCTCTGCTCCCTGTGTACCTGTGATGAGGCCTCCGCTTTCTGTATACTTGTGGCATGGCCTCTGCTCCCTGTGTACCTGTGATGAGGCCTCCGCTTTCTGTATACTTGTGGCATGGCCTCTGCTTCCTGTGTACCTGTGATGAGGCCTCCGCTTTCTGTATACTTGTGGCATGGCCTCTGCTCCCTGTGTACCTGTGATGAGGCCTCCGCTTTCTGTATACTTGTGGCATGGCCTCTGCTCCCTGTGTACCTGTGGTGAGGCCTCCGCTTTCTGTATACTTGTGGCATGGCCTCTACTCCCTGTGTACCTGTGATGAGGCCTCCGCTTTCTGTATACTTGTGGCATGGCCTCTACTCCCTGTGTACCTGTGATGAGGCCTCCGCTTTCTGTATACTTGTGGCATGGCTTCTGCTCCCTGTGTACCTGTGGTGAGGCCTCTGCTTGCTGTATACTTGTGGCATGGCCTCTGCTGCCTGTGTACCTGTGATGAGGCCTCCGCTTTCTGTATACTTGTGGCATGGCTTCTGCTTCCTGTGTACCTGTGATGAGGCCTCCACTTTCTGTATACTTGTGGCATGGCCTCTGCTCCCTGTGTACCTGTGGTGAGGCCTCTGCTTGCTGTATACTTGTGGCATGGCCTCTGCTCCCTGTGTACCTGTGATGAGGCCTCCACTTTCTGTATACTTGTGGCATGGCCTCTGCTCCCTGTGTACCTGTGATGAGGCCTCCACTTTCTGTATACTTGTGGCATGGCCTCTGCTCCCTGTGTACCTGTGGTGAGGCCTCTGCTTGCTGTGTACCTGTGGCATGGCCTCTGCTGCCTGTGTACCTGAGATGAAGTCTTTGTTTCCTTTGTACCTGCAGTGAGCACATGAAGATGAGAAGGGTGTGTGTAAAACCTCTCTGCAAGTGCTAGAAAATACAGAAAGCTCCCTGGCAAGCTGGAGCGTAGGAGTAAACTGGGAACCGAGTGTGATTTACCTTTGAATCTGCCCTCTACCCCACATCCACAAACAGCTTCAGAGGGCAACCTTTCCTCCTTATGCAGTGACTTAGAACTGGCTTAGGCTTCACTCTGATAACATTAACTTAGGCTCCCCCAGTACCTGCTAAATAAATACCGAGGAACATGAAGAAAACTCCTCAGGCATGGATACTTTTCCATTCTCCATGTCTTCTTTCACTTCCTTCTTTACCCTGCTGACGGAGCAGGACAAACCCTAATTCTGGCAGCTGTACCACTAATGAAAACCAGGCCCAGTCGGTTGCTAGGCTACGGTGACTGGTAGGCCTCATGCCTTCCTCACCTTTGCACGTCAGAGCAGATCACTCTGGGATTGACTTTTTATGAAATGTGGAACCTAAATGAAATCCAGACATTTCTCTTCTGCCTTTGTCGTTCCTGCTCACCACCTCGTTCAGTTCTTTCATAGACAGGAGATCCGGCCACTGATGCTCAACATTTTTTCCAATAATGTATTTTGAGTTATGCAAGCTGAGTAAGCTCAAGTGGTTATTTATAATCTCTCACCTGCATGCAATGATCCTGTCACATAGTGCGCACAGAGGCCTGAAATAGTGCGTGTGTGTGGGTGTTACATAGGCAGCCCTGCCTCATGTTCTGGAATATTTATTTATAATCTTTCACCTGCATGCAATGATCCTGTCACATAGTGCACAGAGACCTGAAATAGTGCATGTGTGTGGGTGTTACATAGGCAGCCGTGCCTCATGTTCTGGAATATTTATTTATAATCTTTCACCTGCATGAAATGATCCTGTCACATAGCGCACAGAGGCCTGAAATAGTGCATGTGTGTGGGTGTTACATAGGCAGCCCTGCCTCATGTTCTGGAATATTTATTTATAATCTCTCACCTGCATGCAATGATCCTGTCACATAGTGCACAGAGACCTGAAATAGTGCATGTGTGTGGGTGTTACATAGGCAGCCGTGCCTCATGTTCTGGAATATTTATTTATAATCTTTCACCTGCATGCAATAATCCTGTCACATAGTGCACAGAGACCTGAAATAGTGCATGTGTGTGGGTGGTACATAGGCATCCGTGCCTCATGTTCTGGAATATTTATTTATAATCTTTCACCTGCATGCAATGATCCTGTTGTAACCGTCTCTTTTTGGTCAGTAAGGAGGTCCAGACAACTGATCCGTAAAGATAGACTTTTATTGCCAGCAAGATGCAGCTAAGACAAAGGCTCAGTACAACTGCATGCCCCTCCCCTCCAGGAGCAGACTCTTATGCACTTTACAGTTCTTATCTTTTACACATGCGTTCTAAGCATTGCTGAGCAAGCATATTCCGGCTGAAGGGGCTACTGACCCCCTCCCTAGACACCCTGGAACTTTCGTGAAACTTCTCCCATGTTCTGCAGGAGAGGCTGCTGGGACTTGCAGTTCTGGAAAGGAATTCGCGAGTCTGCAGTAATACAGCCCATCACATAATACATCCATTGTTCTAATCTAGGTTACAGCAGTGAAAGCTTATCAGAGAATAAGAACAGCGAAGCCAAAAAAATGAAAATGTGCAATGTGCTGACAGAGAGTTTCTTAATGTCCTAATTACAGCTGTATTGCAGACTGTAAGTAAACCCGTCATGAAGCAGGGAATTCTGGTACATGAAGTCCTTTGTCAGGTTGAAGCGTTCAGACCCCTTCATTCCCCCCTTTGATACTTATCATTATTTATGAAAAGTATCACACCATCACAACGCAACTGTGGAGCTGAAAGAAACAGAAACAAGAAAAATTAGCAATTTGAGTTCTCAGGGGGCCCTAATTTCCCAAACAGTCCGATGGTTTCTTCACGGGTTTGAGACGGATGGGCCCTAATGGCTCCACCCCCCTTTGTAGCCCGAACTTGTCATGTATGGGAAGATGGCCCAGGATAAAACATGAGGATGGTTAAACAGGTTCTATAGGCTCAGAGGAATACATGTACAGTAACAGGAGCTGCGTGGGTGTATTGCGTTCAGCAATGTCCTCCATCATCCGACGAAGGCGGTTTGAGCAAGAAAGGAATAATTCAGGGTCCTAAAAGACAAAACAGAATTAAACTGGCTAGGATAACAAACAAGCTCTTAAATCCACCGATCATGGAAAACCAACCATGGAATCCATTGGTCCAGTCCCAAGCACTATTCCATTGCTGGACAGGGACGTGTGCCATCTTGACCATGCGATCAGTGATGTCTTGGATAACCTTGTTTTGGTCATCTACCTGTAAACAACAATTGGAGAGGTTAAATGTTCCACAAACCCTCCTTTCTGGGCCAGAAGGTAATCTAAAACCAATCTATTCTGGTACACTGCAGTCATAATTTTGGTATTTTGTTTTGCCCAGAGTTTAAGAGCGAAAGCAGTCGTTGGTGATGAGCTCCAGGACTGCCTGAAGCCTGATGATTCGATGCAATTAATACTGCTTGGAAGGGTTCCCGAGTTGCCCCTTTTTGCTGCTTCATCTGCTCTCTGATTTCCTTGACAATAGGGTTTGATTTCCTGGTGTGTGCTTTTCCATGCATTACAGCCACCTTGCGAGGTAGCCAAACTGCGTCTAGTAATTCACGTACTTCTGATGCATTGTTCAATTGTTTTCCCTCTATAATGCTCCATGCACTTGGATTGTAAGGAAGGCATATTTAGAGTCTGTATAGATATTTACAGTTTTTGCTTCTGCCAACTGCAGAGCTCGAGTAAGGGCAATTAGTTCAGCTTTTTGTGCAGACGTTCCTGGGGGAAGAGGTTGAGCCTCAATGATTTCATCTTCGGATACAACAGCATATCCAGCAGAACGTATCTCATGAATGATTTGGCTGTTCCCATCAGTGAATAAAGTCCAAGCTCCTTGCCAGGGGTGATCCCTCAGGTCTGGTCTACTGTAATGTATTCTAGTCATGATTTCTTCACAATCATGGGCAACTGGTTCAGGTGCCGGCATAAGAGTGGCCGGGTTCAAGTTTTTGCTGTCCTGTATTTGAAGTTCAGGTGTTTCACACAGTAAGGCTTAATACTTGACGAGACGTGAATTAGTCATCCATTTTGGTCCATGGGTCTCTAGCAGTCCTTGGATAGTATGAGGAGTTGTTACTTGTAAAATCTGTCCAAATGTTAGCTTAACAGCTTCGGGTATCAGTAAGCATGCAGCAGCAATGCTTCGGAGGCATCCCGGCCATCCTTTTGCAACATTGTCCATTCCTTTTGACAGATATGCAACAGGTCGTTCCCATGATCCTAAACTTTGAGTCAATACCCCAATGGCCATTCCCTTTTTCTCATCGACGAATAGATGGAATGGTTTCATTACATCTGGCAATCCTAAAGCAGGTGGTTCAATTAAGGCTTCTTTTAGTTGACGTAAGCTTGCCAGTTCGTTTCCTTCCCATTGGAAGGGTTGAGATTCTGCCTCTTTACCCCGCAGCTTGTCGTACAGGGGTTGGGCCATAACAGCATAGTTAGCAATCCACAGCCTACAGTATCCTGCAGCTCCAAGGAACACCCGGAGCTCTTTCTTGCAAGTGGGTACAGGTTGATCTCTTATAGAACTGGTGCGAGAAATCCCCAGACATCGGGTTCCTCCACGTATTTGGAAGCCTAAATACTCTACTTCCAATTCACAGATTTGCGCTTTCTTTTTACTTGCACGATACCCTTTTGAGTACAACGTCTTTAGCAGCTGAAGAGTGGATACCGCACATTCGAGGTACGTCTCTCGAAACAACAGAAGGTCATCCACGTATTGTATGACTGGCCCATACTTTACTTGATACATCTTTAAATCTTTTGCCAGTTGCTCACCGAACAGCGTAGGTGAGTGCCTAAACCCTTTAGGCAACCTAGTCCATGTGTACTGCTGCTTTACTCCAGTATCTGCATTTTCCCATGTGAAAGCAAAAATCTTCTGACATTCCTCCGCCACCGGGACGGAGAAGAAGGCATCTTTGAGATCAATGACACTGTACCACTTTGATGCAGGAGAGACTTGGGCAAGGATTGAATATGGATTTGGGACGAGGGCTACTAGATCTGCTACTTGACTATTCACTTTTCTTAAGTCTTGTACTGGTCGATAGTCATTTGATCCAGGCTTCTTTACGGGCAACAAAGGGGTGTTCCAAGCAGATCGGATTCGCCGGAGAATGCCCAAATCATACAGTCTTTGCAGATGTATCTGGATTCCTTGCCTGGCCATATATGGAATGGGGTATTGAGGTTGATTAATCACCTGTGCATTCTGTTTCATCTCTATCCATATGGGGGTAGCGTCGATAGCTATTCCTCCCGGGTTCTGTTCGAACCATACTTGGGGTACACTATCCATCAGTTGTCTTCGTTTTTGTTGAGGGGGTGTTGTTTTCATATCGATGTTTGATGGTTCGTTCGACTATGGTAAGATGTAGTCTCCATTCTTCTTGGAGGGGATAGATGAGTATCACTGGATGGTCCCCGAAGGAGGCTTTAACTTCCCCTGTTGGTTGAAATCTCAATGTGGTCTGAGGCTTACACAGCAGGTTCCATCCGATAAGGGATACCATGGTCCCGCCTACTTGTATAGTTCATTCTTTCTGCAGAGGGGCAGTGAGTACCTAACCTGAGGCACCCACTACAGAAACAGTCTCTTTCGTAGATCGTTGGCCTCTGAGTCCAACAGGCCCCTGATTTTTGTTGTGTTACCTCGTGGATCTCCACCAGAGGGTCAGTGGGGATTCTTCCCTCCCGGTCTCTTCAGGCTGTATGCTCCTTGTCGCCTCCCCCGCCATCTGCCAGTGGGGGTTGTCCGATCTCCTTCCTCCTCGGCCCCTTTGTCTCGGTGCAGGTCCATTTTTGTCGTTAGTATTCACTGCAGGGCTCCCGTATTTCTTTTGCCATTCTTCACAGTCTCTCTTCCAATGGCCTTCATTTTTGCAGTACGCACACTGATTCTTTCCCAAAGGGGGGTCTTGTTCCCCCTCCTCTTCGCGGTCTGCCATTGTCTTGGCTCCTTCCCGTCCGAGTGTCCTCGAGAGCGGCGGCTAACAGTCACTTTCTCCTTCATATGTCTACTTGCTTCTCTCTTTTCTCTTCCACTTCTCTATTTCCACATACCTGGTCTGCTATAGCTTTTAACTGGCTGAGGCTCATGCCCTCAAAGCCTTCGGCCTTCTGCAGCTTCTTTCGGATGTCGGGTTTCTATTATTAAGTTCCTGGTTGCAGGGACGGGCCCTTTTCTTCTCTTCCTGATCCCTGTTCCCATACATCTCAAAATACGATGAAAAGATCACAGTCCATCTGGAAATTGAATAGGTGACCTGCGCCTGGAGGCAAATCAGTTCTGACGAGGCTGAGAAGCTGCAAAACATTGCTTCCTTCTTACTTGTAAGTTTGGCATTGGGTTAATTCAATAAAGTCAACCTGGATCTGCAGGCTTTAGGTGTGCAGGAGTGATGATCAAACCCTTGGAAGCCTTGTACCAATTACATTGCAACCACTAAGAACATATGGTAATAGCCAGAGCCCAGCCCCCACCAGTGGTAAAAGAACATAATTGCAATATATATATATATATATATATGTGTGTGTGTGTGGGGGCTACTACTTTATCATTTGGGCCGACTCATATTTGCTCTTGTTCCTAATCTTGCATAGTGGCCCCTTCTCTTGCCCACAACTTCCAATAATCCTTATCTTGCGCCTGCCACTGAATCAAAATTTTTAATATTAAGTCTTTGTTTTCTCTGTGTTTTTTTTTTGTTTTTTTTTTTTTTTTTTTTACAAACGGCATCCTGTAATTTCCCACAGTCAGAACTGCAGCTGTCTTATCTTGCCGCTTGCTATGCTCTGTATATTTAACAAAGCTTTAACAAAGGTCCCATTCTTAATCATTTCTCTAAATTTCCCAGAGACAGCTTCAAAATAAACTGCGTCAGCAAAAGAGAGTTCATATTTTATCATGCGTTCCAATGTAACTTTTAAATAACAGATAATATATATAGGAGACAAGTAAGAACAATAATTAACATGGTATTAGAGAATAGAAAGATAAGCATAGGGAGGACACTGGGATAGAAGATATGAGAAAACTAAAACTTCTGATTAGCAATGCCAGCATTGAAACGCACAGCCATATTGAATGCACTACGCACTGGCTCAACGTCTTTTTTTTTTTTTTTTTTTTTTTTTTTTTTTTTTTTTTTTCCTCTGGCTCGATTCTCTCCTCTCTCCTGTAATTATCTCTGCCGTTAACCCTTAACTGCCATCAAGTTCTAAACTTCAACACCAGTAAATGCATTCTTCAGCAATCAAATCAGTATTTTAACTTAACACTGTAAATTAATTTGTTGTATAGTAGTCTTGTGCAGCATCTGTAAACCAAAACTCTTCTTATTAGGGTTTAAAACAATTAAAAAATCCCTGGTACATGTGCTTGCAATTCACAGATTGCAGTTACATACATTACAATCCTTAATTAATAATTTGAAAACCCAAACGTACCAGAGAAATGTTATAGGGGTTAAACTGTCCCGCTGAGAAGCAGTCTCTGCCCAGCCAAATTAGTTAACTGTCAAGCTCCCAGCAGCAGCAGCTAACTGCCGTTGTTCAGCACACATATACAGATAAGTAATTCACAATCACTTTTAATAAATTTTCCTTAAGTAAAAATAGTCTGCATCACCAGAGTAGATCAAACACAGTAGAATTTTTTTTTTTTACAAGTACCTTACAGACAGACAGACACTGGGGACTTCCGGTTCCCCATTTTGCGTACTTGAGTTACCATTACGAGGGCGGCTCCCTCTACTAGCTTTTTTGCCCACGACGGAGGATTTTCAATAACTGCAATCCAAGCAGTTATGTACGGTTAATCCTCAGGGCAACCCGGATTCCCTTCTCGTATAACTATATTCTGGACCCTTGTGGCCGTTTGGAAATCGAAAGTCCCTACCGGAGGCCAGTTTACACACAAACTGGGCCACCTATGGGTACATTGTTGAATCATTCCGGGCTTTGTACATTTATGTCTATCGAACACTTCCCTATAGTGTTCCGTCATGACTTTTAATGGAGTAGAACCGCCCCCTCCCATTAGGATAGAGTCACAGACAAAGGAGGGAAGGGAAGACGGATAGGTAAGGGGTCCGTATCCGTCAGACACAAAAGGGTCACTTTCACACAACAAGAAACCTATTCCCACTATCGTATGCGTTACTTCTTTTTCCTCTTTTTATGCGCGTGGCTTTCGGAATGCAATTCCTACCAAACCACCGCTTGGGGTGTGATCAAAGCCCCCTCGGTCCCCTCACGGATGGACCGGTTATTTGCTACTCTTTTAGCTATTCTTCACTTTTCCCATCATTCCCATAATACTCGCCTGCAGGGTTCTTCCGATCGTCACGAAAGCCTTCTTCCCAGATCACCAGCCCAAAGGTCTCAGAGGATCTCCGTGGAATGACCCCCTCAGATACCTGATCACTGAACTCAGCGGTGGCCACTCACCAGGCAAGTCTGGGGGATCACTCCGCCACAAAATCCCCTGGACCAACTGGGGGGCTAAAATAGCATCCCCGGTACCTCCTGGCTGAGGCTCGCCAAATGTAACCGTCTCTTTTTGGTCAGTAAGGAGGTCCAGACAACTGATCCGTAAAGATAGACTTTTATTGCCAGCAAGATGCAGCTAAGACAAAGGCTCAGTACAACTGCATGCCCCTCCCCTCCAGGAGCAGACTCTTATGCACTTTACAGTTCTTATCTTTTACACATGCGTTCTAAGCATTGCTGAGCAAGCATATTCCGGCTGAAGGGGCTACTGACCCCCTCCCTAGACACCCTGGAACTTTCGTGAAACTTCTCCCATGTTCTGCAGGAGAGGCTGCTGGGACTTGCAGTTCTGGAAAGGAATTCGCGAGTCTGCAGTAATACAGCCCATCACATAATACATCCATTGTTCTAATCTAGGTTACAGCAGTGAAAGCTTATCAGAGAATAAGAACAGCGAAGCCAAAAAAATGAAAATGTGCAATGTGCTGACAGAGAGTTTCTTAATGTCCTAATTACAGCTGTATTGCAGACTGTAAGTAAACCCGTCATGAAGCAGGGAATTCTGGTACATGAAGTCCTTTGTCAGGTTGAAGCGTTCAGACCCCTTCACTGTCACATAGTGCGCACAGAGACCTGAAATAGTGCATGTGTGTGGGTGTTACATAGGCAGCCGTGCCTCATGTTCTGGAATATTTATTTATAATCTCTCACCTGCATGCAATGATCCTGTCACATAGTGCGCACAGAGGCCTGAAATAGTGCCTGTGTGTGGGTGTTACATAGGCAGCCGTGCCTCATGTTATGGAATATTTATTTTTTAATCTTTCACCTGCATGCAATGATCCTGTCACATAGTGCACACAGAGGCCTGAAATAGTGCATGTGTGTGGGTGTTACATAGGCAGCCGTGCCTCATGTTCTGGAATATTTATTTATAATCTTTCACCTGCATGCAATGATCCTGTCACATAGTGCACAGAGGCCTGAAATAGTGCATGTGTGTGGGTGTTACATAGGCAGCCGTGCCTCATGTTCTGGAATATTTATTTATAATCTCTCACCTGCATGCAATGATCCTGTCACATAGTGCACAGAGGCCTGAAATAGTGCATGTGTGTGGGTGTTACATAGGCAGCCGTGCCTCATGTTCTGGAATATTTATTTATAATCTCTCACCTGCATGCAATGATCCTGTCACATAGTGCGCACAGAGGCCTGAAATAGTGCCTGTGTGTGGGTGTTACATAGGCAGCCGTGCCTCATGTTATGGAATATTTATTTTTTAATCTTTCACCTGCATGCAATGATCCTGTCACATAGTGCACACAGAGGCCTGAAATAGTGCATGTGTGTGGGTGTTACATAGGCAGCCGTGCCTCATGTTCTGGAATATTTATTTATAATCTTTCACCTGCATGCAATGATCCTGTCACATAGTGCACAGAGGCCTGAAATAGTGCATGTGTGTGGGTGTTACATAGGCAGCCGTGCCTCATGTTCTGGAATATTTATTTATAATCTCTCACCTGCATGCAATGATCCTGTCACATAGTGCACAGAGGTCTGAAATAGTGCACGTGTGTGGGTGTTACATAGGCAGCCCTGCCTCATGTTCTGGAATATTTATTTATAATCTTTCACCTGCATGCAATGATCCTGTCACATAGTGCGCACAGAGACCTGAAATAGTGCATGTGTGTGGGTGTTACATAGGCAGCCGTGCCTCATGTTCTGGAATATTTATTTATAATCTTTCACCTGCATGCAATGATCCTGTCACATAGTGCACACAGAGGCCTGAAATAGTGCATGTGTGTGGGTGTTACATAGGCAGCCGTGCCTCATGTTCTGGAATATTTATTTATAATCTTTCACCTGCATGCAATGATCCTGTCACATAGTGCACAGAGACCTGAAATAGTGCATGTGTGTGGGTGTTACATAGACAGCCGTGCCTCATGTTCTGGGATATTTATTTATAATGTCTCACCTGCATGCAATGATCCTGTCACATAGTGCACAGAGACCTGAAATAGTGCATGTGTGTGGGTGTTACATAGGCAGCCGTGCCTCATGTTCTGGAATATTTATTTATAATCTTTCACCTGCATGCAATGATCCTGTCACATAGTGCACACAGAGGCCAGAGTCGACCATCAAACCCCTACAAATCCTGCAGAACGCCATGGCAAGAATCCTAACGAACACACGAAAAAGAGACCACATCACCCCCATACTGAAGGACCTTCACTGGTTACCCATTTCTTTCCGTATACAGTATAAAACCCTCACCATACTACACAACCTCCTCTACAAACCCAACCCCTGGCTCAAGGACTCACCCCACTTCCGCATAACCAACCGTCCTACCAGATCCTCCCACGCAGGTACCCTACATACCCCCTCCCTCAAAATCGCCCATCTCACCTCCACGAGAGAAAGGGCCTTTACCATAGCGGGCCCTTCACTCTGGAATACTCTCCCTACCTTTCTCCGCCTTGAACCCTGCCTGGCCACCTTCAAAAAAGGCATAAAAACGTGGCTTTTCAGAAAGGCCTACCCGGAAACCAACCAAACCTAAACATTTCCACATAATCTACCCCAAAACCAACCAAACCTATACATTCCCACATAATCCCCCCCCCCCACCCAGATTCCCAGCCTCCATCCCCCCCACCCCACCCGCCCTTTTCCCCCCCCCCCCCCCTCCTAAGGCTTTCCCTTTTTTTTCCCTTTCTTCCCCCTCCTTAGGCCTTTTTCTCCCCCCTCCTTAGGCTTTTCCCCCCCTCCCAAGGCTTTCCCTTCGCCTCTCCTTGCCCGCCCTTCCCCTTTTATCTTCCTACAATTTTACAAAATTGTTCATTTTAGTCCGATATAATCAATCCTATGCTAATTGTCACTAATGTAAATATTCCTTTTTCTGTAAATAAGTTCCTTTTATTTCTTATGTTAACGGTTGTTTTTTATACTCTCACTCATGCTACCTATCTTTCCCTCTCTCCTTCCTGTCTCCCTTACCCCCCCCCCCCCCCCCTTTTTCTGGCCTGCTCCCATCCCCCGGCCCCCTGTTCATTGTAATTTCCTCCTTTAACTGAGTTACTTGTAAACCGGCGTGATGTGCCTCACGAACGTCGGTATATTAAAAGTTGTTAAATAAATAAATAAATAAAATAAATAAAATAGTGCATGTGTGTGGGTGTTACATAGGCAGCCGTGCCTCATGTTCTGGAATATTTATTTATAATCTTTCACCTGCATGCAATGATCCTGTCACATAGTGCACAGAGACCTGAAATAGTGCATGTGTGTGGGTGTTACATAGACAGCCGTGCCTCATGTTCTGGGATATTTATTTATAATGTCTCACCTGCATGCAATGATCCTGTCACATAGTGCACAGAGAGCTGAAATAGTGCATGTGTGTGGGTGTTACGTAGGCAGCCGTGCCTCATGTTCTGGCATATTTATTTATAATGTCTCACCTGCATGCAATGATCCTGTCACATAGTGCACACAGAGGCGTGAAATAGTGCATGTGTGTGGGTGTTACATAGGCAGCCGTGCCTCATGTTCTGGAATATTTATTTATAATCTCTCACCTGCATGCAATGATCCTGTCACATAGTGCGCACAGAGGCGTGAAATAGTGCATGTGTGTGGGTGTTACATAGGCAGCCGTGCCTCATGTTCTGGAATATTTATTTATAATCTCTCACCTGCATGCAATGATCCTGTCACATAGTGCGCACAGAGGCCTGAAATAGTGCATGTGTGTGGGTGTTACATAGGCAGCCGTGCCTTATGTTCTGGAATATTTATTGCCATTACACATAGGCCTGAGAGTTTATTCCCGAGTTTTATTATAGTAAAGGAAAAATAACCTGTTTTAAAAATTGAGTTTATATAAAATTTAATCAAGATAAAGTCTCACAAAAAAATCTACAAGCAAAAAAGAAAAAAATAGATCATATCATAACAAATCCTCCTGATACCGAATTTATCCTACGTGTTCTTCCAATAGTGGAAAGGATTGAAAGGGCTTGAATTTTTACTAAGAAATGAAAACAAAATAAAAATGGGAAGTTACTAAAGACATATATATATATATATATATATAGGAAGAGAAAGAAAGCAAACATGAATATCAGATAGAAAAATCATTCTATACCAGATAATGGAAGCGGTAGTGCAGAGAACAAGGTGAGGGTAAGCTGTTTTAATACCACTTCATAGAAAGGCACATAACTGGAATATCAAAACCTGTGTAAACTTTTCCATCAGGCACTGCTCACCAAACAGAACATAAGAACATAAGAAAATGCCACACTGGGTCAGACCAAGGGTCCATCAAGCCCAGCATCCTGTTTCCAACAGTGGCCAATCCAAGTCACAAGTACCTGGCAAGTACCCAAACATTAGATAAATCTCAAGCTACTCTTGCTTATTAATTAATAGCAGTTTATGGATTTTTTCCTTTTGGAATTTATCCAAAACTTTTTAAAACCCAGTTACACTAACTGCTGCAACCACATCCTCCAGCAACGAATTCCAGAGCTTAAATATGCGTTGTGTGAAAAAAGAATTGTCTTTGATTTGTTTTAAATGAGCTACTTGATAACTTCATGGAGTGCCCTCTAGTCCTTCTCTCGTAAAGGAAACGGTGCCCCAATCTGCAATAAATTCTGACAAATATGTAAAAAATCACCTGAACTAAAGATTTCCAAATTATCCCTATCAACTGAAAAACAGGTTAATACAAACAAAAAGCACATTTTGAAATGTCTGTATGCCAATGCCAGAAGTCTAAGAAGTAAGATGGGAGAGTTAGAGTGTATAGCAGTGAATGATGAGATTTGACGTAATTGGTATCACAGAGACTTGGTGGAAGGAGGATAACCAATGGGACAATGCTATATCAGGGTACAAATTATATCTCAATGATAGGGAGGATCAACTTGGTAGGGGTGTGGCACTTTTATGTCCGGGAGGGTATAGAGTCCAACAGGATAAAGATCATACAAGAGACTAAAGGCTCAGAATCTATATGGGTAGAACATAAGAACATAAGAATATGCCATACTGGGTGAGACCAAGGGTCCATCAAGCCCAGCATCCTGTTTCCAACAGTGGCCAATCCAGGCCATAAGAACCTGGCAAGTACCCAAAAACTAAGTCTATTCCATGTAACCATTGCTAATGGCAGTGGCTATTCTCTAAGTGACCTTAATAGCAGGTAATGGACTTCTCCTCCAAGAACTTATCCAATCCTTTTTTAAACACAGCTATACTAACTGCACGAACCACATTCTCTGGCAACAAATTCCAGAGTTTAATTGTGCGTTGAGTGAAAAAGAACTTTCTCCGATTGGTTTTAAATGTGCCCCATGCTAACTTCATGGAGTGTCCCCTAGTCTTTCTATTATCCGAAAGAGTAAATAACCGATTCACATCTACCCGTTCTAGACCTCTCATGATTTTAAACACCTCTATCATATCCCGCCTCAGCCATTTCTTCTCCAAGCTGAAAAGTCCTAACCTCTTTAGTCTTTTGTTGGGTAAGAGTATAGTGATAGGTGTATTCTACTGTTCACCTGGACAAAATGGTCAGACACATAATGAAATGTTAAGAGAAATCAGGGAAGCTAACCAATTTGGCAGTGCAGTAATAATGGGATCACCCCAATATTGACTGGGTAAATGTAACATCAGGACTTGCTAGAGACATAAAGTTCCTGGATGTAATAAATGATTGCTTCATGGAGCAATTGGTTCAGGAACCAACAAGAGAGGGAGATATTTTAGATTTAATTCTTAGTGGAACTCAGGATTTGGTGAGAGAGGTAACGGTGGTGGGGCCACTTGGCAATAGAGATCATAACATGATCAAATTTGAACTAATAACTGGAAGGGGGACAATAAGTAAATCTGCAGCTCTAACACTAAATTTTCAAAAGGGAAACTGATAAAATGTGGAAAATAGTTAGAAAAAAACCTGAAAGTTGCAGCTGCAAAGATTAAGTGTTCAACAGGCATGGACATTGTTTAAAAATACAATCTTAGAAGCGCAGTCCAGATGTTTTCCATGTATTAATCACTGTGAACCTGGAAGATGTAGTAGGCCAGATTGACAAACTAAAGAGTAGCAAATCACCTGCACCGGATGGTATGCATCTTAGGGTTCTGAAGGAAATCATCCATTGTCCCTGAGGCCTGGAGGGTGGCCAGTGTAACCCCCAATATTTAAAAAGGGCTCCCGGGGTGATCTGGGAAAGTATAGACCAGTGAGCCTGACTTCAGTGCCGGGGAAAAATGTTGGAAATTATTCTAAAGATCAAAATCACAGCGCATATAGAAAGACATGGTTTTGAAATGAAATGAAGAGAAGAGGCATGGGGATGGCTTACGGGAATGACAGCTACTACCCTTATTTAATACACATACACAGGGTTAATGCGACTCCAACTTTGCTCTATGCTTCAATGGCAAGAAGAAATGTGGGAAAAAGGATCTGCATTCACAAATAAGCGTGGGAGTAGCTTGCTTGTTACGGTGGTTACTACCCCAAACCACATTAGCCTGATACTTCACTTTCAATGCATATCCAAGGAGCTCTCTGCTTCAATGGCAGGGGGAATGAAGAAAAGA
This sequence comes from Rhinatrema bivittatum, assembly GCF_901001135.1. Classification (NCBI taxonomy): domain Eukaryota; kingdom Metazoa; phylum Chordata; class Amphibia; order Gymnophiona; family Rhinatrematidae; genus Rhinatrema; species Rhinatrema bivittatum. Next base: position 963,150 of record NC_042619.1, on the reverse strand, counting down.
GGATTTATATTCAGACAACAACCAACAAGAACTAAATTGCACAGGCTGGGCAAACAAATAAGCGGAGTAGCTTGCTTACTGCAGCTGTTACTACCCCTAACCAATTAGGCTTGATACTTCACATTGATGCAGCTCCAGCACTGCTCTCTACATCAATTGGCGGGGGTGGAAGGGTATTAGAACCAAAACGTTACCAAAAAGGGCCCTGACCTCAGTGGTCAGAGTAACAGATAAGTATGAGAGAAATAAGTATGAAAGCTTGCTGGGCAGACTGGATGGGCCGTTTGGTCTTCTTCTGCCATCATTTCTATGTTTCTATGTTTAATGAAACACAGTTCTCATGGATTTACCCAGGGCAAGTCTTGCCTCACAAATCTGCTTCACTTTTTTGAAGGAGCTAATAAACATGTGGATAAAGGTGAACCGGTAGATATAGTATACTTGGATTTTCAGAAGGCGTTTGACAAAGCTCCTCATGAGAGGCTTCTAGGCAAAGTAAAAAGTCATGGGATAGGTGGCGATGTCCTTTCGTGGATTGCAAACTGGCTAAAAGACAGGAAACGGAGAGCAGGATTAAATGGGCAATTTTCTCAGTGGAAGGGAGTGGACAGTGGAGTGCCTCAGGGATCTGTATTGGGACCCTTACTGTTCAATATATTTATAAATGATCTGGAAAGAAATACGACGAGTGAGATAATCAAATTTGCAGATGACACAAAATTGTTCAGAGTAGTTAAATCACAAGCAGATTGTGATAAATTGCAGGAAGACCTTGTGAGACTGGAAAATTGGGCATCCAAATGGCAGATGAAATTTAATGTGGACAAGTTAGTGTAGCTGGATTTAAAAAAGGTTTGGATAAGTTCTTCGAGGAGAAGTCCATTAACTGCTATTAATCAAGTTTACTTAGGGAATAGCCACTGCTATTAATTGCATCAGTAGCATGGGATCTTCTTAGTGTTTGGGTAATTGCCAGGTTCTTGTGGACTGGTTTGGCCTCTGTTGGAAGCAGGATGCTGGGCTTGATGGACCCTTGGTCTGACCCAGCATGGCAATTTCTTATGGTTGTATGTTGTTAGCTATTACCAGAAGTTACTGCTCACCATGCAGAAGAATATTGTAAAGAGAAAGTTGTCTCAATCTGCAGAAATCCTAACAACACTAGGGAAACTCATTTAAAGATTTCTATTACTCACTGCTCACCATGCAAAAGGATGTCATAAACAAAACGTAGCCTAAATCTGCAATAAATCCTGACAAAGCTGTGGAAACCTCATATAAACATTTCCACCTGTGACTGCTCATGGTACAGAAGAATGTCCTAAAGAAAAAATAGCTCCTATCTGCAATAAATCCTGAGAAAGCATAGGAAAACCATGTAAACATTTCCAATAGTCACTGCTCCCCATGCAGAAGGATGTCGTAAACAAAACGTAGCCTAAATCTGCAATAAATCCTGACAAAGTTTTGGAAACCTATGTAAACATTTCTATCAGTCACTGCTTAGCATGAAGAAGGATGTTGTGTTGTAAGCTGTGAGGTTTGGGTGGACCCTTGGACACTGTGGCAGCTGACCATGCCCACAAGGGGAAGTCCCGTGAGGGGCCACAGGTCAGGCTTAGCTCAGGACACACAAACACAGAGTTTGATCTTTTATTAGACTGTGTAAGGAAGCCACCAGAGGTGGCAGTAGTGAGCAGCTGGAATAGCCCGGCAGGGCTGGTATCCCTTAGGTGCTGGAACAGCAACTTCTCCAGTAGCAGTGCTGTAGAGGAAAGAACTGAGAGAATGAGTACAGTGGAGAATATACAAGACCCCAGTATGGAGATCCCCAGGGTAGGGAGAGCAGACCCTCGAGGGGCGAGTACCTGAGAGCTGAGAGGCTTGCAGATGATGTACTCACGCAGCGGTTCCACGGAGATGGCACCGGGGCTGGAACGGAGGCAGGCCCTCGAGGAGGTTCCAGGCCCTCGAGGAGGTTCCAGGGAACAGCTCTGAGGTGAAGATGGTAGTACTCACTGATGTTGAAGATTAGCGAATCCTTCCAGGCAGAAGAGAAGGTAGGAACAGGCAGCGAGTCAGGGAACATGGGCCCTCGAGCGAGTACCGGTTTCCTGATAGCGACCTGGAAAGCAAGTGAGGTCCCCGTTAGCGTTAGGAGTCCAATAGAGATTGGAGAGGCAGAGATGCTGGGTATGGAGAGCGAATCCCATCCGTAGGATTCCCGTAGGATTACCCTTGCTAACTCAAAGGTTAGCAAACATTGTAGGCTTTAAATATCCGGGCATCATGATGTCATCACAGGGGGACATGCTGGAGGTTCGTGCCAAGTAGAAAATAAGAAGGACTGTGCGGCTCGCGCACCATATGATACAGGCGGAGCATGGCAGGAGGCAGCGCCCAAGCCGGTCAGGGGACACCGGAGAGGACGGCAGGCAGACGCCACGGCAGCCAGGCGTCCATCTGCAGCATGAGGAGGAGCAAACAAAGAGAGGTAGGCGGAGTGAAGCCGTCAGCAAGGGACGGTTGCAACATGTTGTAAAGAGAAAGCTGTCTCAATCTGCAATAAATACAGGCAAAAGTAAAGAAAAACATGCAGACATTTCCATCAGTCACTGCTAGGCATGCAGAATGATGTCATAAAGAAAATTTAGCCCCAATAAAACCTGACAGAGCTTAGAAAACCCAAGTCAACATTTCCATCAGTCACTGCTAGGAATGCAGAAAGATGTCATAAAGAAAACGTAGCCCCAATCTGCAATAAAACCTGACAGAGCTTAGAAAACACAAGTCAACATTTCTATCAGCTACTGCTCACCATGGAGAACGATGTTTGTAAAAAAAAAAGCGCATAAATATGCAAAAAAAAACCTGGCAAAGCTGAGGAAACCCATGTAAACATTAGCATCAGTCACTGCTCACCATGCAGAGCAACGTCCTGAGAAAAAGTAGCCTCAATCTGTAATAAATCTGACAAATATGAGGAAACCCATGTTAGCATTTCTATCAGTCAGTGCTCGGCATGTCCTAAAGAAAACGTAGCCCCCATCTGGTAGAAATTCTGACAAAGCAGAGGAAACTGATGTAAACATTTCCATCAGTCACTGCTCACCATGCAGAAGAATGCCGTAAAGTAAAAGTAGCCTCAATCTGTAATAAAACCTGACAGAGATTAGAAAACCCAAGTAAACATTTCCATCAGTCACTGCTCACCATGCAGAAGAATGCCGTAAAGTAAAAGTAGCCTCAATCTGTAATAAAACCTGACAGAGATTAGAAAACCCAAGTAAACATTTCCATCAGTCACTGCTCGCCATGCAGAAGAATGCCGTAAAGTAAAAGTAGCCTCAATCTGTAATAAATCTGACAAATATGAGGAAACCCATGTTAGCATTTCTATCAGTCACTGCTCACCATGCAGAAGGATGTCATAAAGAAAATGTAGCCCCAATCTGGTAGAAATTCTGGCAAAGCAGAGGAAACTGATGTAAACATTTCCATCAGTCACTGCTCACCATGCAGAAGGATGCCGTAAAGAGAAAGTTGTCTCAATCTGTAAGAAATCATGACAACATTGGGGAAACACATATAAAGATTTCTATCAGTCACTACTGTGCATGCAGAAGAATTGTGTAAAGAAAAGTAGCTCCAATCTTTAATAAATTGTGACAAAGCTTAGGAAACCCGTGTAAACATTTCCATCAGTCACTGCTCACCATGCAGAAGGATGTCGTAAACAAAATGTAGCCTAAATTTGCAATAAATCCTGACAGAGATTAGAAAACCCAAGTAAATATTTCCATCAGTCACTGCCTGGCATGCAGAGGGATATTGTAGAGAAAAAGTAGCCTCAATCAGGAATAAATCCTGAGAAAGCTGAGGAAGCCCTTGGAAACTTTTCCATCGGTTAATGCTCACCATGCAGAAGGATGTCATTTATTTATTTATTTTATTTATTTTTAATTTTTATAGACCGAAGTTCTTGTAGGAACTACAAATCAATCCGGTTTACATACAACTTTTAAATGCCCAAAAAGAGTAGTGGGCTTTACATAGAACAGTTGAACAATAAAACAGGTAACAATAGAACAATAACAATAATGATGGAACAAATAGAATAGATAACCAATTAAACATAGTAATATAGTAATAAATATTAAATAGAAAATAAATATAAAAGAGATAGAGTAAATGAAGTGTGAGTACAGTATAAATACAAAAGATGAAAGAGCTCAAAAATTAAGGTACAGTTGAAAAAAATCGTAATAGGAAAAACAGTGAGAATAACAGTGAGATAACCCATGATTTGGGTTAAAAGACTTGATTAGGTAGCATTAGATGTCTGGAAGGCTTGACGGAAAAGCCATGTTTTTAGCTTTTTTTTGAACTCCTGATGACTTGGTTCTAGTCTTAGATCTGGGGGGAGCGCATTCCATTGGTGGGGGCCTCCTGAAGATAGTGCTCTTTTGCTCGGTGATGATTTTACCTGTGGGGCTTGCAATGTGCCTTTGTATGCGCTTCTAATTGGTCTGGATGAAGTATGAGGTTGGAGTTGGGTGCTTAACATGATCGGAGCAAGATTGTATGTTGCTTTGTGAATAATTGTGAGCACTTTATAGAGGATCCTGTGGTTAATAGGAAGCCAATGTAGGTTACGAAGGATTGGAGTGATGTGATTCTTTTATTAGAGTTTGTAAGTATTCTGGCAGCGGCGTTTTGAACCATTTGTAAGGGTTTGATGGTATTTGAGGGTAGACCGAGAAGGAGGGAGTTGCAATAATCGAGCTTAGATAGTATGATGGATTGAAGTACTAGCCGGAAGTCAGAGAAGTGAAGGAGGGGTTTTAGCTTTCTGAGGACTTGCAGTTTGTAAAAGCAGTCCTTTGCGGTATTGTTTACAAACTTTTTTAGGTTTAGATTGTTGTCTAGCCAGGCTCCAAGATCCCTGACGTCTGGTGAGAACTTGCTAATTGAGTTTGGTTGAGAGGAGCTTGAAGAGATGGTGAGGGGATCTTGGGAGATAATGAGCATTTCGGTTTTGTTGGCATTCAATACTAAATTGAGGCTTGAGAGTAAGTCTTTAATTGGCTGTAGACAGTCATTCCAGTAGCTGATCGTTTTTTGAAGGGATTCTGAAATCGGGATAAGGATTTGGATGTCATCTGCGTAGAGGTAATGGATAAGCTTGAGGTTTGAGAGCAGGTGGCAAAGAGGGAGGAGATAGATATTGAAGAGGGTGAGTGAGAGTGAAGATCCTTGAGGGACTCCTTGATCTGAAAGAACTGGAAGCGATTCCTTGTTTATCCTGACTTTATAGAATCTGTTGCTTAGGAAGGACTGAAACCAGCTGAGAGCTGAGCCTTTGATACCTATGTTGGCTAGTTGGTCTATAAGTATGGTGTGTTTTACCGTATCAAAGGCAGCGGATAGATCTAGAAGAATAAGGAGGTAGGATTGTTTTTTCTCTAGGTTGACGAGGATTGTGTCCGTAAGTGATAGTAAGAGAGATTCGGTGTTTAAGAGTTTTCGGAATCCGTATTGTGCAGGGGACAGAATGTTATGATCTTCCAGATAATCTGACAGTTGCTTGTTAATAGTTTTCTCCATTAATTTGGCTATGAGAGGTAGGTTTGTGATTGGTCGAAAGTTCGCTGGGTCTGGTGGAGAGGCATTTGGTTTTTTTAGTAGTGGTTTGAGAATGGCCAATTTTAACTGGTTGGGGACTTGGCCTTGAGAAAGTGATGTGTTAATTATATCAGAAATTGGTTTTGAGATTGTGTTCGGTATGGAGATGAGCAGGTTTGTTGGTAATGGATCCGATGGGTGGGATGATGGTTTGATTTTCTTGAGGGTAATTTCTATCTCCAGTGAAGAGGTAGGTTCAAAAGAAACAAGACTAGCGTTTTGTTGTAATGTAAAAGTAGCCTCAATCTGGAATAAATCCTGACAAAGCTGAGGAAACACATGCAGACATTTACCTCAGTCACTGCTCACCATGCTGAAGGATGTTGTAGAGAAAAGTAGCCTGAATTTGCAATAAATCCTGAAAAAGCTGAGAAAAGCAGGTACATATTTGAGTCTGTCTTTGCTTGCCATGCAGGAGAGTGTTGTAAGGACAACGTAGCCTCAATCTACAATAAATCATGACAAACCTTAGAAAACTGATTACAACATTTCCAACAGTCACTGCTTGGCATGCATAAGGATGACAGAAAGAAAAAGTAGCCTCAGAACAAAGCTTAGGGAACCCATTGAAACATTTCCATCAGTCACTGCTTGGCATGCATAAGGATGACATAAAGAAAAAGTAGCCTCAGAACAAAGCTTAGGAAACCCATTGAAACATTTCCATCAGTCACTGCTTGGCATGCATAAGGATGACGTAAAGAAAAAGTAGCCTCGGAACAAAGCTTAGGAAACCCATTGAAACATTTCCATCAGTCACTGCTTGGCATGCATAAGGATGACGTAAAGAAAAAGTAGCCTCAGAACAAAGCTTAGGAAACCCATTGAAACATTTCCATCAGTCACTGCTTGGCATGCTTAAACATGTCATAAACAGAAAGTTGTCTCGGGCTGCAATAAATACTGACAAAACTGAGGACGTATATGTAAACATTTCCATTAGACATTGCTAGGCATGGAGAAGAGTGTTGTAAAGAAAACAGAACCCCACTCTACAATAAATCCTGACAAAGCTGAGGAAACGCATATAAAAATTTTCATCAGTCACTACTCGGCATGCAGGAGTATGTTATAAAGAAAACAGATCCACAAAACACCACTGTCTTCCGTGTACTTGTTGGGAATGTGGACCCTTGAACCGAGACGAGATTGGCGCTATCACCAGGAGAGGGCCCCTGTTGGTCATCGTCATCAGGAGGTGGTGCAGGCTGGGAAGACCCAACTGGAGCTTCACCTTTACCAGCCCTCATTCCCTGCAGGTTGAGCCCTTGTGTACCGGGGCCGGCAGGACTTATGTGCGGGTCTGTCACAGCATGAAACCAGAAGAGGAGGCTGAAGCGGCATCGAGCAGGCAGATGTCGAGGCAGGCAGCAGACAGACGGAACCAGAAGCAGGCCAAAGGTCAGGACGGGCAGTGGACAGGTGAATACGGAAAAACAGGCTGGAGATCAGGGCAGGCAGAGTTCAAGCAGAGTCGGATTTCCAGGCAGAGGTCAGGCAGGCGGAGGTCAGGCAGAGTCTGTGTACCAGGCAGGTCAGTCCGAAGGGCTAGGAGCAGGAAGCAGGGAGCAAAGAAGGAACGCAGGATCAGGAATCAAGACCGGAATGCAGGATCAGGAGGCAAGGCTGGAACACAGGATCAGGAGACAATGCAGACCTCACACTCTGAAGCAGAGCAGGACATGTTGCTGAGGCAAGTGCTGAAGTCAGGGCCAGGAATATATACCCGCCCTGACTGATGTCATCTTCCTGGGCCGTGGGGAACTTTCCCATCATGGGCCCCTTAAATTGCAGGCGATGGCGCACGTGCATGCCTAGAGAGGTGGGCGCAGAGGCTGAGCCGGCAGCGTGTTGCGCCGCGAGGGCAGACCGCATCAGCGGAGGTTGTAGTGGGCTGTGGCGAGCAGCGAGGAGGGAGATCTGGGGCTGGCCGCCTCCCAGCGTGCGAAAGGGGACCCAGATGTGGGTGGCCACGGCCGGGGATCCTAACAGTACTTAGTAATGAAGCAAAATGGAGTAATGATAATGATGAAAATGTAATAATTCTCCTTCCCTCAATTTCAAAAAACTATATTAGATGACTCTAAAATGACCTTCATACTAGGCATCATCGGTTTGTGCTGTCACACTTAATACTCAGCCTTATTTATAATCATCGGTTATATTGTATCTACATGGATTAAACAACGCAATCAAATGGTATTCTTTATTGTAATTTCTTATTGGGTTGATAAATGAGAAGCTTGACAGAAGTGTATTGTTCCGAATGACATATGCGAGAGTGACGTCATTTGAATGACAGCCTCATCATTTTAAAAAGACAATGTAGGTGCCTTTCAGGTCATCATTTCTGGTTTACAAAAATGCCATCGCTGATAAGTTCTACTCATATTCATATGTAAGTGTTTATTCTTTATAATAAGATTGCATGTTTAAAGGACTTTTTTTAGTCTCATTATTCCGGTTTTTGGAGATGCTTCCTCACAGAGCCCCTTGAAGAAGAGCTCGAGTAGCTTGAAACACGGTCCCATGTCGGGATGAAGATTGTAGTTAACACCGGAAAGATCAGAGTTAACATTGGGCAAGAAGACATTTTGAGAATCTTTATTTGAAATGTGAAGAACTTATTATCTCTACCGGAATACAAAGAATACACGGAAATCCTCTAACCAAGATAAGTAATCAAGTGTACTATTTCTTTATAATTTATTTATTTATTTTATTTAAAAACTCTTCTATACCGTCGTTAAGTTGGAGAACCATCACAATGGTTTACATATAGGCGCGATAACAATTATGAGTGGTATAGATTACAACTTGAGTATGTGCCGACATAGTTCGGTAACAATATAGTGCAATAAGCTAAAAGTTAAGTGAGCTAATCAATTTGGTATGACAGTTTCTCAACGATATAAGATTAACATTACTATGAGTTTGTTCGGTGCTTCCAACTTAATCAATTGGTTTTCTCCTTCACTTTGTCTTTATCGAAGGCTTGTTTATAGAGCCAGGTTTTCAGGTTAGATCTGAAGATTTTCAGATTTCTCTGGAGCCTTAGTTCGAGAGGCATGGTGTTCCATAATACGGGGCCAGCCAGTGACAGTGCTCTTTCCCTAACTTGAGTGAGCCGTGCTGTTCTGACTGAGGGGACAGTAAGTAGGGCCTTATTTGCAGAATTTGGGTTTCTGTGAGGGACGTGTACGCGCAGAGCTGTGTTAAGCCAGTCGGCTTTTTCCTCATGTATTAGCTTATGGATTATACATAGAACTTTGTATTGTATTCTTTGTTCGATTGGGAGCCAATGTAGTTCGGCGAGTGTTCCAGTTATGTGGTCCCTTCTTTTTTTTCCAGTTAAAATTCTTGCGGCGGAGTTTTGTAGTATTTGCAGCGGCCTAAGTGTAGATTGTGGTAGCCCAAGTAATAGTTCATTACAATAGTCTGTGCTTGCGAATATCAGTGCCTGTAGGATTGTGCGAAAGTTGTTTAGTGTTAAGAGGGGTTTCAGTCTTCTAAGAGTCATTAGTTTACCATATCCTTCTTTTATTTTCTGAGAGATGTGCTGTTTCATGCATAGCTCAGGGTCTACTATGCAAGTCATATTAAGAATTTTATTTGCAAAAATTAAAATTAAAAAACAATTTTCACAGTTGCACAAATAGACAATAATATTGACTGATGTTTATATATAAGGCTGAGCTATAAGTGGTTGCACAAGACAATGACGCCTAGTATGATGGTCAACTAATTTATGTGTCTGCCTATATAGTATTGTTCATTCAGAGGAGGCATGAATTTTTGTGTTTGCAATTTTTATTTCTATCCACTCAACCTCATTCTGTATACTGCAGGTGGATTGCGTGTTTTTTAGTAAAGAAAAAGCAGCCTTACTATGCAGTAAATCCTGGCAAAGCTTAGGAAACCCATGTAAACATTTCCAACTTTCACTACTCGGCATGCAGAAGGATGTCAGAAAGATTAAGTAGCCTCAATCTAGAATAAATCCTGACAAAGCCTAGGAGGAAACCCATGTAAACATTTCTATTGGACACTGCTCGGCATGCAGAATAAAGTAGTAAAGAAAAGGTGGCCCCCAATCTGCAATAAATCCTGAGAGAGCTGAGGAAACCCATGTTAACAACTCTATCAGTCAATATGGGGCATGCAGAAGGATGCTGTATAGAGAAAGTTAACTCAATCTATAATAGAAACATAGAAACATAGAAATGACGGCAGAAGAAGACCAAACGGCCCATCCAGTCTGCCCAGCAAGCTTCACATTTTTTTCTCATACTTATCTGTTTCTCTTAGCTCTTTGGTTCTATTTCCCTTCCACCCCCACCATTAATGTAGAGAGCAGTGATGGAGCTGCAACCAAGTGAAATATCAAGCTTGATTAGTTATGGGTAGTAGGGGAAGTAGGGGAAGTAACCGCCGCAATAAGCAAGCTACACCCATGCTTATTTGTTTTACCCAGACTGTGTTATTCAGCCCTTATTGGTTGTTTTTCTTCTCCCCTGCCGTTGAAGCACGGAGCTATGCTGGATATGCGTGTAGTATCAGTTTTTCTTCTCCCCTGCCGTTGAAGCAGAGAGCTATGCTGGATATGCGTGAAGTATCAGTTTTTCTTCTCCCCTGCGGTTGAAGCAGGATATGCATTGAAAGTGAAGTATCAGGCTTATTTGGTTTGGGGTAGTAACTGCCGTAACAAGCCAGCTACTCCCCGCTTTGTGAGTGCGAATCCTTTTTTCTTCTCCCCTGCTGTTGAAGCAGAGAGCTATGCTGGATATGCGTGAAGTATCAGTTTTTCTTCTCCCCTGCCGTTGAAGCAGAGAGCTATGCTGGATATGCGTGAAGTATCAGTTTTTCTTCTCCCCTGCCGTTGAAGCAGAGAGCTATGCGTGAAGTATCAGTTTTTCTTCTCCCCTGCTGTTGAAGCAGGGAGCTATGCTGGATATGTGTGAAGTATCAGTTTTTCTTCTCCCCTGCCGTTGAAGCAGAGAGCTATGCTGGATATGCGTGAAGTATCAGTTTTTCTTCTCCCCTGCCGTTGAAGCAGAGAGCTATGCTGGATATGCGTGAAGTATCAGTTTTTCTTCTCCCCTGCCGTTGAAGCAGAGAGCTATGCTGGATATGTGTGAAGTATCAGTTTTTCTTCTCCCCTGTCGTTGAAGCAGAGAGCTATGCTGGATATGCGTGAAGAATCAGTTTTTCTTCTCCCCTGCCGTTGAAGCAGAGAGCTATGCTGGATATGCATTGAAAGTGAAGTATCAGGCTTATTTGGTTTGGGGTAGTAACCGCCGTAACAAGCCAGCTACTCCCCGCTTTGTGAGTGCAAATCCTTTTTTCTTCTCCCCTGCCGTTGAAGCAGAGAGCTATGCTGGATATGCGTGAAGTAACAGTTTTTCTTCTCCTCTGCCGTTGAAGCAGAGAGCTATGCTGGATATGCATTGAAAGTGAAGTATCAGGCTTATTTGGTTTGGGGTAGTAACCGCCGTAACAAGCCAGCTACTCCCCACTTTGTGAGTGCGAATCCTTTTTTCCACATTTCCTCTTGCTGTTGTAGCTTAGAGTGATGTTGGAGTCACAGTAACCATGTGTATGTTTATTGAATAAGGGTATTATCTCCAGGCAGTAGCCATCATTCTGGCGAGCCACCCACTCTTTATTGACGGCCTCTTGATTTTATGGATCCACAGTGTTTATCCCACGCCCCTTTGAAGTCCTTCACAGTTCTGGTCTTCACCACTTCCTTCGGAAGGGCATTCCAGGCATCCACCACCCTCTCCGTGAAGAAATACTTCCTGACATTGGTTCTGAATCTTCCTCCCTGGAGCTTCAAATCGTGACAAAAATCGTGACAAAAATAAGGAAACTCATGTAAAGATCTCCAGCAGTCACTGCTCGACAAGCAAAAGGATGTTGAAAAGAAAAAGGAGCCCCAGTCTGCAATGAAGCCTAACATAACTGATGAAACCCATGTAAACATTTCCAACAGTCACTGCTTACAATGCAGAAGGATGTCATAAAGAAAAGAAGCCAGAATCTGGAACAAATCCTGACATAACTGATGAAACCCATGTAAACTTTTCCATCAGTCACTGCTCAGCATACAGAAGGATGTTGTAGAGAAAATATTGCCCCAATCTGCAATATAATATATCCTAGCAAAGCTGAGGACATTCATGCAAACATTTTCATCAGTCACTGCTCATCATGCAGAAGGATTTTGTAAAGAAAACAGAGGCCAAATCTGCAATAAATTCTGACACAGCTTAGTAAACCCATGTAAAGATTTCCATCAGTCACTGCTGGTCATGCAGAAGGATTTTGTAAAGAAAACAGAGCCCAAATCTGCAATAAATTCTGACAAAGCTTAGTAAACCCATGTAAACATTTTCATCAGTCACTGCTCGAATTGCAGAAGGATTTTGTAAAGAAAACAGAGGCTAAATCTGCAATAAATTCTGACAAAGCTTAGTAAACCCATGTAAACATTTTCATCAATCACTGCTCGTCATGCAGAAGGATTTTGCAAAGAAAACAGAGCCCAAATCTGCAATAAATTCTGAGAAAGCTTAGTAAACCCATGTAAACATTTTCATCAGTCACTGCTCGAATTGCAGAAGGATTTTGTAAAGAAAACAGAGGCTAAATCTGCAATAAATTCTGACAAAGCTTAGTAAACCCATGTAAACATTTTCATCAGTCACTGCTCGACATGCAGAAGGATTTTGTAAAGAAAACAGAGGCCAAATCTGCAATAAATTCTGACAAAGCTTAGTAAACCCATGTAAACATTTTCATCAGTCACTGCTCATCAGCAAGCCCAAGCCTCCAAGAGGGGGGCATAAAGGGGGGGGGGGGGGGAGTACTGTTGCGTGACCCATCCACGGTAGGCCTGTGACCTGGCCTACTCACCCTTGCAGCTCTGCTCCCGGACCCAGACCATCATCACTTGAGGCTGTGGGCAGCCGTCTACGCCCCCGAGTGCCTGCTGCCTCCTCAGCTGTACCTGGCTCTTCCACGGACCTCCTCAGCTTCCAGCTGAGGAGGTCCCCCCTCAGGTCTCCCCACCCAAGGGCTCAACCTGAGGGGAACGAGGGCTGGTATTGGCAAAGCTCCAGTTGGCCTCCGTCTCCTAGTCATCTCCACCTCTCGACGGTGGGGACCTGTGGGGCTTGCCCTATGGGTAGCATCAACCCCAACTCGGGCCAAGGGTCCACCACCAGCGCAACACCATCTTCTTAGCTGCATGGTGGGGGTGGGGGAAGAGCTCTTGCAGCTGCCTGAAGACCTCCCCTGAGGTCTTTGTGTCTCCCGAACCTTTTTCTTTTTCTGCCAGCACTAACACCTAGAGAAGTGATTCGAGTTAGAATTTCATGTCGGGCTTCGTTTCTGGCCCCCCCCCCCCTCGTGGGAATTTCATTTTTCCTGTGGTTCGGAGGTTTGTTTTTTTTTTGAGGGCCCCGATTTTCGGGTTAGTGCGCACTACTGGTCAGTTAGCGTGCACTAACCCGAAAATGAAATTTTTTCCGAAATTTCAGAAAAAATTAAATTGTTTTTCGGATCTCCCGAACCATTCCGAATTAGGCAATTTCATTGAAATTTCATAATTTGGGGGAAACGATTGCACATCCCTAATAACACCTTGCTGGTTTTTTTTTTTTTATGCAGCTTGTCACTGCCTGCACTTAAAGAAATTTTTCACACAGCTTCAGGGTCTCCTCCAATTTGGGCCACAACAGTCTCCCCCATGCAGAAATATAATCAGTGAGAGAAATGGAAAAGCACGTCACATCCCAGCAATGCTTTCTTACAGCCCCAGGGCTCAGGTCTGTAAAAAAATTATTCACCCCCTTATTTTCATATTTTAACCCCTGGGGGTTAACATTTGGCCAGTTTTCAAAGGGAAAGTACCAGCAGGCTTTGTAACAGTCTCGAAAATTTCCCTAATGAATTGATGGTATTTCCTGCTGTTTGACACAATGTTTTAATTCATTGCTTTAGTTTAATTGTACTTCTGACCGCCGTCTGGGCTCACTAGAGTGTGCTATTATTTAAAATGAAGGATTTTCCAGCAGTGGATGTCAGTGGTTGATAAAATGGTTCTTACCCCAGAGGGAGTAGGCAAAGTGGGGTGGTGAGCTTCCAGGGAAAGGCCCACTCTTGGCTTCTTATGACCTGCAGCAGCCAGCCCTCAACTAACGCTGCCACCATTTTTATCTGGAGCCAGTGAGGGTTTGCAATAAAGAAGTGGAGTCACTGGGGCCTGAGCAGGAAAGAACTCCTGGTGGTGATTTTTTTGGAAAATTCTTCTTTGGCGAGTCAGCTGCATAAGGGAAGATGATTAGTCACTGTGATCTTATGAACCATGTGAGAAGCCATTGCTCTTGTGTTTGTGCTCTTTGGATTGCTACATTTTCTGCTTTGTTCCTACACTTTGATTTTGTGGACTTTCAATCATTTTATTTTATTTTTTGGGAATGCAATTCTTTATGTGGACTGAATTTTTTCTGGTGATCCCTTGGGCCTCACAGGTGAATCCTACTCCCCACAGCTTGAACCTGTGCATTTTAGCAGAGGCTGCAATGAGTTAACCAGTGCTCAGAAGTCTCTGAAGGTGACCCTGGAGGAGGGGGCTGTTGGAGTTAACCAGTGCTCAGAAGTCTCTGAAGGTGACCCTGGAGGAGGGGGTTGTTGACATATTTGTTTATTGTTGTTAGGTTGCCTTGGGCATTGTTGATAAGAAAAAGCGATGTTAAATAAAAATTGATAATCCACTGTGAGACTGGGGGATTGGGTGACTAAATGGTGGATGTGGACAAGTACAAACGGAAGTATGTAGGGGAAATAATCACAACCACAGATTCACAATGCTGGGTTCGGTAAGAGAAATCACCATCCAGGAAAAGGACCTTGGAGTTGTTGTGGGCAGTATTTTGAAATACTCTGCTCAATGCAAAGTGGCAGTCAAAAAAGCAAACAGAACATTAAGAATGATCGGAAAAGGAATGGAGAATAAATAGAAAATATCCTATTGCCTGTGACTGTATCTTGAGTATTGTGTACAGTTCTGGTTGCCCAGTGGAACTAGAAAATGTCGAGAGGAGGGTGATAAAAATTATAAAGGGAAGGGAAAACCTCTCCTATGAGGAAAGGCTAAAGAGGGTAGGACTCTTCAGCCTGGAGAAACATAGGAATGATGGCAGAAAAAGACCAATCCGCCCATCCAGTCTGCCCAGCAAGCTCCCACACTTATTTTCCCAAACTTATCTGTTTCACCAACCACCAAGTTCAGGGCCCTTGTTGGTAACTGTTTGATTCGAATTTCCTGCCATCCCCTGTCATTGATGCAGAGAGTAATGTTGGAGTTGCATCAAAGGTGAATCGTAAGGATTAATGGTTAAGAGTAGCAACTGCCGCATCAAGCAAGTTACCCCGATGCTTGTTTACCCAGACTGCACAGATCAATGCGTTGTTGCATGTTGTCTGAATGTAAATCCTCTTTTCCACACCGCTCTCTCTTCAGAGAGAGTTCCATTTACCATCACTCATTGTCTTCTGTCCGTCAACCAGTTTGCAATCCAGGCCACCACCTCGGCACTCACTCCTAAGCTTCTCATTTTATTCACCAGCCTCCTGTGCGGCACCGTATCAAAAGCTTTGCTGAAATCCAAGTAGATGACAATGAGCACTCTTCCCCAATCCAATTCCCTAGTCACCCAATCAAAAAAGTCAATCAGATTTGTCTGACAGGACCTTCCCCTGGTGAATCCATGCTGCCTCTGGTCCAGCAATTGTTCTAATTGTAGATAGTTCACTATTCTTTCTTTAAGCAAAGACTCCATTACTTTTCCCACCACCGAGGTGAGGCTAACCGGCCTGTAGTTTCCAGCCTCCTCGGCTCCTACTCTTGTGAAGTGGGACCACCACTGCTCTTCTCCAATCACTTGGCACCACTCCCGTTTCTAGGGATGTATTGAACAGGTCACTCAGCGGAGCCACCAGCACATCTCTGACCTCCCTCAGTATCATGGGATGAACCTCATCAGGCCCCATGGCTTTGTTCACTTTCAGTTTTCCTAACTCTTCCCATACATTCTCTTCTGTAAACAGAGTTTCATCTACTCCACTCCCCTCCAGTTTCTTGTTAATTAGCGACAGTCCTTCTCCAGGGTCCTCTTTAGTGAACACCGAACTGAAGTAATCATATAATATTTCTGCCATTTCTTTGTCTCTCTCCACATCTTAGTCCTTTTCACCTTTCAATTTCACTACACCACTTTCGACTTTTCTCCTTTCTCTGATGTATCTGAAAATTGTTTTGTCACCTTGCTTTACCTCTTTGGCAATCCTTTCTTCCGCCTGACTTTTTGCTTTCTTGATTACTTTCTTTGACTCTGAGAAGAGATAGGACAGAGATCTATAATGAGTGAGGTGGACTGGGAAAAAACTGAAATCATCTGGTTGCCGCAACTAAAAAAAATATATAGTTGCACTAGAGAAAGTATAGAGAAGGATGACCAAAATGATAAAGGGTATGGAACAGCTCCCCTGCGAGAAAAGGCTAAAGAGGTTAGGGCTCTTCATCCTGGAGAAGAAACGGCTGAGAGGAGATAGGATAGAGGTCTATAATGAGTGAGATGGAACAGGTAAATAGTGAATCGTTATTTACTCTCCTATGATGAGAAGCTAAAGAGGTTAGGACTCTTCATCCTGGAGAAGAGACGGCTGAGAGGAGATAGGACAGAGGTCTATAATGAGTGAGGTGGAATGGGTAAATACTAAATGGTTATTTACTCTCCTATGATGAGAGTCGAACATAAGAAAATACCATACTGGGTCAGACCAAGGGTCCATCAAGCCCAGCATCCTGTTTCCAACAATGGCCAAGCCAGGCCATAAGAACCTGGCAAGTACCCAAAAACTAAGTCTATTCCATGTTACCATTGCTAATGGCAGTGGCTATTCTCTAAGGGGCGGATTTTAAGAGCCCTGCTTGCCTAAATCCGCCCAAAACCGGGCGGATTTAGGCGAGCAGGGCCCTGCGCGCCGGTGAGCCTATTTTACATAGGCCTACCGGCGCGCGCAGAGCCCCGGGACTCGCGTAAGTCCCGGGGCTCTGCGCGCAAACAAAAGTAGGCCTATTCGCGGAGTCTGAAAATCCGCCCCTATGTGAACTTAATAGCAGGTAATGGACTTAATGGACTTCTCTTCCAAGAACTTATCCAATCCTTTTTTAAACACCGCTATACTAACTGCACTAACCACTTCCTCTGCCAACAAATTTCAGAGTTTAATTGTAGGCCTATTCGCGGAGTCTGAAAATCCGCCCCTATGTGAACTTAATAGCAGGTAATGGACTTAATGGACTTCTCTTCCAAGAACTTATCCAATCCTTTTTTAAACACCGCTATACTAACTGCACTAACCACTTCCTCTGCCAACAAATTTCAGAGTTTAATTGTGCGTTGAGTAAAAAAGAACTTTCTCCGATTAGTTTTAAAGAGGTTAGGAGTCTTCATCCTGGAGAAGAGATGGCGGAGAGGAGATTGGACAGAGGTCTATAATGAGTGAGATGGAACAGGTAAATACTGAATGGTTATTTTCTCTCCTATGAGGAGAGGCTAAAGAGTTTAGGACTCTTCAGCCTGGAGAAGTCAGCTGAGAGGAGATAGGACAGAGGTCTATAATGAGTGAGGTGGAATGGGTAAATACCGAATGGTTATTTACTCTCCTATGATGAGAGGCTAAAGAGGTTAGGACTCTTCAGTGGAGGAGTCAGCTGAGAGGAGATAGGACAGAGGTCTATAATGAGTGAGGTGGAATGGGTAAATTCCAAATGGTTATTTACTCTCCTATGATGAGAGGCTAAAGAGGTTAGGACTCTTCATCCTGGAGAAGAGTCAGCTGAGAGGAGATAGGACAGAGATCTATAATGAGTTAGGTGGAATGGGTAAATACCGAATGGTTATTTACTCTCATATGATGAGAGGCTAAAGAGGTTAGGACTCTTCATCCTGGAGAAGAGACGGCTGAGAGGAGATAGGACAGAGGTCTATAATGAGTGAGGTGGAACAGGTAAATACCGAATGGTTATTTCCCCTTTCCAATAGTATCAGGACTACGGGTCATTCCATGACGCTAATGGGTAGCAGTTTTAAAACAAACTGGAGAAATTTTTTTTTTCACTCAGCGTACAATTAAACTGTGGAAATTTGTTGCCAGAGGATTTATTTATTTATTTATTTATTTAAATTCTTTTAATATACCGATGCTCAAGACAAAGGTCTTATTGTACCGGTTTACAGCGTAACCAGGGGTAATCAATTAAATATAAGATACATTTACAATAAACAGGGATTTACAGTATGGGAGAGTTAAGAGCGAAAGATATTAGATTAACATAACATAACATAATTCTAACAAGAGAAACGTATGTGACAAACAACGCATGATACTAGCTTAGACAAAGGTTTGCTAAGTATATTGAACTGTAGCACGAACAATCCGGGGGAAGGGGGGGATGACTGTGCAATAAGGGGTGAGAGTCTACGCTAGTGGTGGACAGACCCATCAAGGGAAAGCTTGAATGAACAGCCAAGTTTTCAGTTTCTTGCTGAAGGAGAAAGGGCATTGTTCCTGGCGAAGTTCTGGGGGAAGTAGATTCCATTGATAAGGTCCAGCAGTGGACAAGGCTCGTTTCTGAATGGAGGTGTGACTAGTGGATTTATTAGGGGGAGCCTGGAGAGATCCTTTGTAAGCCGATCTGATTGGTCTTGTGGAAGCGTGGAATTCGAGTGGTACTTTGAGTTGGAGTGTGGATTGATGATATATGGTTTTGTGGATGATGGACAGGGTATTGAATAATATTCTATATTTGATGGGTAACCAGTGTAAGTTTTTAAGGATTGGTGTGATGTGGTCTTTACGGTGAGAGTTTGTAAGGATCCTGGCCGTGGCATTTTGAAGCATCTGTAGTGGTGTGGTTGATGAAGACGGAAGGCCAAGAAGAAGCGCGTTGCAATAGTCGATCTTTGAAAACAGTATGGCTTGTAGTACTGAACGGTAATCCTGAAAGTGTAGGAGGGGTCTTAGTTGTTTTAGGACATGTAATTTATGGAAGCATTCCTTGGTGGTGGTGTTAATGAACTTTTTGAAGTTCATTCTGGTGTCAAGAGTCGCTCCTAGGTCTCTCGCTTGGTTTACTAATGGTGAGAGTGGGTTGCTGATGAGGGGGTTGTTGTCATTGGGGGAGATGACTAGCAGTTCTGTTTTGGAAGTGTTAAGAACCAGATTGAGACTTGAGAGTAGACTATTGATGGAGCGAAGGCAGTTGTTCCAGAAATGCAGGGTGCTGGAGGTGGGATCGGTGATAGGGTTAAGATCTGCACATCGTCAGCATATATGAAGTGAATTAGGTTTAGGCTTTCTAGGAACTGGCAAAGGGGTAACAAATAGATGTTAAACAGTGTGGGGGATAGCGAGGATCCCTGGGGTACACCATGGTTGGAAGGGCTGGGCTGGGATTCTTTATCGTTTATTCTCACCTTGTATTTCCTATTACTGAGGAAAGATTTGAACCATTTGAGTGCCGAGCCTGTGATGCCAATTTCTGTCAGACGGTTGATGAGGATTGCATGGTTTACCGTGTCAAATGCTGCGGAGATATCGAGAAGGGCCAGAAGGTAGGATTGACCTTTGTCTAGGCCCATCAGGATGTTGTCTGTTAACGAGAGTAAAAAGTGATTCCGTGTTTAAGCGTTTCCGGAAACCGTATTGGGAAGGATAGAGAATGTTGTGAGAGTCTAAGAAGTCTGTAAGTTGGTTATTGACTAATTTTTCCATTAGTTTGGCGATGAAAGGTAAGTTTGCGATGGGGCAAAAGTTTGCGGGGTTGGCTGGCTCTAGATTAGGTTTCTTTAATAGTGGTTTTAAAGAGGCGTTTTTTTAAAGAGTCCGGGACGGATCCTTGAGTGAGGGAACAATTTATGATGTCTGCCAGTGGTTTGGCTATGGTGTTTGGGATGGTCAGTAAGAGTTTGGTAGGTATTTGGTCAATTGGATGTGACGATGGCTTCATTTTCTTGATTAAGGATTCAATTTCCAGGGAGGATGTGAGTTCAAATGATTCTAGGAGTGGTTTGTGTGTGGATTGGGTTGGGTTGTAGATTGGTGGAGGCTGGGTGTTTGAAGTAGTCAGCGGTGCGAGTAAGTTGTTGAATTTCTTCTCAAAGAATAATGCCAATTCTATGGATTTGTTTTGGGCTTCTTCTTCTGAGATGGCTGGTGGAATGGGTGTAGTGAGGACTGATTCATATGAAAATAGTGTTTTTGGGTCGTACAGGAAGCTATGTATTTTTTTGGCATAGAAATCTCTCTTCGTGCATAATATGGCGGTCCTGTAGTGGTTCATGGCGATTTTATAGTTGGCTTGAAGGGCGGGGGATGGATCTTTACACCAGCGTTGCTCTTTATGTCGTAGGTCTTGTTTGAGCTTTTTCAGTGCTGTTGATAACCAGGGTTTTTTTTTTTTTTTGAAGGAGTTGGATTGATTTCTTTGGATGTCAAGGGGCAAATTTTATTTGCTACTGAGAGAGTAATGTTAAGCCATGACGTCATAGCAGTGTCTGCGTTGGAGAGGTCCAAATTGGGTAGGTCCTTGGCAAGGCTGGTGCTGAGGTCGTCCATGGAGGATGGTTTTCTGAAAAGTATTGATGATTTGGGGATGAAGGGAGTCAGTTTTTTCCTTATTGATAGTTCCGTGGATATCAACGAGTGATCTGACTAGGGGATGGGGGTACAAGTAGGGGGGGCATTGGGCGAAATGGATTCATTTATGAAAATGAGGTCCAAAGTGTGGCCTGCTTTATGGGTGGGTTTATTTATAATTTTCTTGAAGCCCATGGCCTGGAAAGACGATAGGAGGGCTTCACAGTTGGGAGTAGGTGATGGGGAGTCAACATGGATGTTAAAATCTCCTAAGATGATGGCTGGGGAGTCCGTGTTGATGTGCTTGGCAATAATTTCTATGAGCGGAGAGGGGTCAAACTCTAGAAGCCCAGGTGGGGCGTATATTAGACAAATTTGCAGCTGATTGGATTTGAATAATCCAATTTCTAGTTTAGTCATTGATTTCAACATTTGATATGATAGTCTCAATTCTTTTTTTGCGGCTAACAGTATTCCGCCTCCTCTTTTTTTAAGTCTGGGTAGGGAGAAGATGTCGTACAGTTGTAGTGTTAGTTGGTTGATTAAGGCAGTATCTGTGTTTTTGCAACCAAGTTTCAGTGATTGCGCAGATATCGGGTTGGGTGTCCAGGAGGTAGTCATTGAGGATGTGTGATTTTTTTGTAAGGGATTGGGAGTTGAAAAGCTTTAGGGTGATTAGGGAGAGGCCCAGGAATTGAGTTAGCGGAGAGGTCATGATGGGAATCAATGATCTCTTTGAGCATTGGTGATTGAGAGTGGGTAGTTTCCCTCTGTTAAGGAATGGGTGAGAGATAATAGGGATGGGAAACGCTGTATCATGGTAACTTTTGATTGAAGGAGTAGCCCCGGTGGGGGTGGGGACAATGCTGAAGAGTGCTGGAGAATAATTAATGAGCTCTGGATGAGTGCTGGAGGATGATTGATTGAGTGCTGGAGGGTGATTGAGTGCTGGAGGGTGATTGATGAGTGCTGGAGGATGATTGATGGTTGCTGGAGGGTGATTGAGTGCTGGAGGATGCTTGATGAGGTCTGGTTGAGTGCTGGAGGACAATTGATGGTTGCTGGAGGACGATTGATGGTCTGGATGAGTGCTGGAGGATGATTGATGAGTGCTGGAGGGTGATTGAGTGCTGGAGGATGCTTGATGAGGTCTGGATGAGTGCTGGAGGGTGATTGATGGTTGCTGGAGGATGATTGATGAGTGCTGGAGGGTAATTGATGCTTGATGAGGTTCGGAGGAGTACTGGAGGATGATTGGTGAATGCTGGGGGATGCTTGGTGAGGAAGAGATGAGAGCTAGAGGATGCTTGGTCCAGTTTGGAAGAGTGCTGTATGTGGATGTTTGATGAGGTTAATATGAGTGCTGGAGGATAATTAATGAGGTCTGGATGAGTGCTGGAAGCTGCTATGTGAGGTCAAGGTGATTGTTGGGTGAAGTCAGGAGAGATCTGTGGTGCGGTTGTAATAATGTTGTAGCATGGTGTATGGAAGCTTGCGGTGGGAACTCGGAGTAGTGTCTGTCGAGAATGGGAGGATGGTTGTATTGGAGTGTTGCCCTGCCCTGGGTCTCACAAAGGGGCGCACTAAGGGGCATGCCCCTATGGGCGCGCGATGCCCGGCACACGACGCCACTGGGGGGCGTTGGGATTTAAAGGACCCTAATCTGCCCTCTGATAAGCCTGGTGCCTTAGAGAGGGAGCGGCTACTCACCGCATGGTCCGGTGTCTCTTAATTCTTTGTTTCCTGTTCCGTCCCTTGTAGATTTTTTTTTGTTTGTTTTTTTACTATGATCCTGCCTCCTCTGCACGGCTCACCGATCCTGCAACGGATCGGTGAGCCGTGCAGATGTGTTTAAAAAGAGTTTAGATAAGTTCCTGGAAGAAAATGTAATATTTGTTTTTATTCAAGCTCCATAGATTATCATAGTTTGCATAGTTGTTAGTTCTAAGAATTGTTCTTTTGGGGAAAAGTTTGTAAACCATTATTAGCCATGTAGACTTGGGAAAGCCACTGGATTTGGCCACTGTTGGAGATGGGATGCTGGGCTTGTTGAACCTGATGAAGTGACGTGATTGATGCTGTTGGCAGACAATGGTTAAGGACGTTTTGACTTTCTCTACTCGCAGATTTCAGCAAGCTCTGCCCTGTGCTCCCTGGTGCAAGTCTCACATGCAAACAAACATTCTAGCCAGACAGAAAACCAACTCATTTTCTTTTTTACAAACATGATCAGGTTTATTATTAAAAAGTATTGTTTTGTTTTCTTCTTTTATAAAAGTTGGCACTTGGATTTTAATGTCACCCTTCTAAACAGCCCAAAGGAAGTGACACAATGAGCCTCAAGATTAATACAAATAATAATAGTAATAAAACAAACACAGACTGTTCTTCTGGTAAGTGAAAAATAAATAAAACTTCAGGAAACAGATAGTAGAGCCATGGCCTGTGGCACACTCACCGTTCATTAACCATTAAAAGCCACAAGAGGCAACCAGGTCAACACTGAGAGTGAGTGTCATCACTTTCCCCGTTAACCACAGAGAACGTGACCCTGCCACGTGACATAATTACAGAGCATTACGTGAGGAGGCCACAGACTCTGTCACATGATTCACCATAACAGAGCACAGCAGGAGGCAGCCACAGAAAGTGTGACCCAGTCATGTGACACAACAGAGAACAATGTGAGGAGGCCACATAAAGTGTGGCCCTACCATGTGATTGATTCATCCTAACAGAACATGATGTGAGGAGGCCACAGAGACAACAGAGAGTGTGACCATATCATGTAATTCATCATAACAGGCATGAGGAAGTCACAGAAAGCATGGCCCTGCCACATGATTCACCATAACACAGCACAATGAGAAGAGGCCACAGAAAGTATGACTGCCACGTGACATACCACAAATGCAGCACAATATGAAGGTGCTATGGACAGCATGACCCTGCCATGTGATTCACAGTAACAGAGCACGCTGCGAGGAGGCCACAGAAAACATCACCCTGCCATGTAGCATAGCATAACAGAGCACAATGTGAAGAGGCCACAAAACGTATGACTGCCACGTGACATATCACAAATGCAGCACAACATGAAGGTGCTATGGACAGCATGACCCTGCCATGTGATTCACAGTAACAGAGCACGCTGCGAGGAGGCCACAGAAAACATCACCCTGCCATGTAGCATAGCATAACAGAGCACAATGTGAAGAGGCCACAGAAAGTATGACTGCCACGTGACATATCACAAATGCAGCACAACATGAAGGTGCTATGGACAGCATGACCCTGCCATGTGATTCACAGTAACAGAGCACACTGCGAGGAGGCCACAGAAAACATCACCCTGCCATGTAGCATAGCATAACAGAGCACAATGTGAAGAGGCCACAGAAAGTATGACTGCCACGTGACATATCACAAATGCAGCACAACATGAAGGTGCTATGGACAGCATGACCCTGCCATGTGATTCACAGTAACAGAGCACACTGCGAGGAGGCCACAGAAAACATCACCCTGCCATGTAGCATAGCATAACAGAGCACAATGTGAAGAGGCCACGGAGAGTGTGACCTTGCTACAGGATGAGTCCATTGCAGGTGTGGAGTGGGTTGTTGTTGTGGACAGGGTGTGTACATCTTATTACCTTTACTCACAAACTGTGACTGCATGACTGTGGGGTCCTAAACAGTGGTCTCTCTCCCATCCCGCCATATGTCTGTGTTTTAAAACTGACTAGTGCTGGATCACAACCTCTGATTTCTGGGAAATGCTTCTCTCACCAAGATCTGGAATGGCCACTGAGGGAGCCAGGATGCTGAGCTTGATGGACCTTGCTCTGCTCCCATATGACACTTCTTATTTTAACTCTCTCCTCATCCTGCTATTTCCCTTTTATATGGCTCTATATTTTAAAAGTGACTGTTACTGAATCCCCCTACCCTGTCAATACCCCCTTACAGGGCCCCTCCCCCATACAGGGCTGTATTCTACTGGATCCCTGCCCCATTCTACAAATACCCTCTTATAGGGCTCTGTATTCTACTGGAACCCTGCCCCTTTCTACAAATACCCTCTTATAAAGCTCTGTATTCTACTGGAACCCTGCCCCTTTCTACAAATATCCTCTTATAAAGCTCTGTATTCTACTGGATCCCTGCCCCATTCTACAAATACCCCCTTACAGGGCTCTGTATTCTACTGGATCCCTGCCCCATTCTACAAATACCCCCTTACAGGGCTCTGTATTCTACTGGATCCCTGCCCCATTCTACAAATACCCTCTTATAGGGCTCTGTATTCTACTGGATCCCTGCCCCATTCTACAAATACCCTCTTATAGGGCTCTGTATTCTACTGGATCCCTGCCCCATTCTACAAATACCCCCTTATAGGGCTCTGTATTCTAATACTGATCAGTCCTGGATTTACCCCTCCCTCATACAGGGCTCTGTGTTCTAATACCGATCAGCCCTGGATTTACCCCTCCCCCATACAGGGCTCTGTGTTCTAATACTGATCAGTCCTGGATTTACCCCTCCCCCTTACAGGGCTCTGTGATCTAATACTGATCAGTCCTGGATTTACCCCTCCCCCTTATAGGGCTCTGTGTTCTAATACTGATCAGTCCTGGATTTACCCCTCCCCCTTACAGGGCTCTGTGATCTAATACTGATCAGTCCTGGATTTACCCCTCCCCCATACAGGGCTCTGTGTTCTAATACTGATCAGTCCTGGATTTACCCCTCCCCCATACAGGGCTCTGTGTTCTAATACTGATCAGCCCTGGATTTACCCCTCCCCCATACAGGGCTCTGTGATCTAATACCGATCAGCCCTGGATTTACCCCTCCCCCATACAGGGCTCTGTGTTCTAATACTGATCAGTCCTGGATTTACCCCTCCCCCATACAGGGCTCTGTGTTCTAATACTGATCAGCCCTGGATTTACCCCTCCCCCCATACAGGGCTCTGTGATCTAATACCGATCAGCCCTGGATTTACCCCTCCCCCATACAGGGCTCTGTGTTCTAATACTGATCAGTCCTGGATTTACCCCTCCCCCATACAGGGCTCTGTGTTCTAATACTGATCAGCCCTGGATTTACCCCTCCCCCATACAGGGCTCTGTGTTCTAATACTGATCAGCCCTGGATTTACCCCTCCTCCATACAGGGCTCTGTGTTCTAATACCGATCAGCCCTGGATTTACCCCTCCTCCATACAGGGCTCTGTGATCTAATACCGATCAGCCCTGGATTTACCCCTCCCCCATGCAGGGCTCTGTGTTCTAATACTGATCAGTCCTGGATTTACCCCTCCCCCATGCAGGGCTCTGTGTTCTAATACCGATCAGTCCTGGATTTACCCCTCCCCCATGCAGGGCTCTGTGTTCTAATACTGATCAGTCCTGGATTTACCCCTCCCCCATGCAGGGCTCTGTGTTCTAATACTGATCAGCCCTGGATTTACCCCTCCCCCATGCAGGGCTCTGTGTTCTAATACTGATCAGTCCTGGATTTACCCCTCCCCCATACAGGGCTCTGTGTTCTAATACTGATCAGCCCTGGATTTACCCCTCCCCCATGCAGGGCTCTGTGTTCTAATACTGATCAGTCCTGGATTTACCCCTCCCCCATACAGGGCTCTGTGTTCTAATACTGATCAGTCCTGGATTTACCCCTCCCCCATGCAGGGCTCTGTGTTCTAATACTGATCAGCCCTGGATTTACCCCTCCCCCATGCAGGGCTCTGTGTTCTAATACTGATCAGTCCTGGATTTACCCCTCCCCCATACAGGGCTCTGTGTTCTAATACCGACCAGCCCTGGATTTACCCCTCCCCCATACAGGGTTCTGTGTTCTAATACTGATCAGCCCTGGATTTACCCCTCCCCCATACAGGGTTCTGTGTTCTAATACTGATCAGCCCTGGATTTACCCCTCCCCCATACAGGGCTCTGTGTTCTAATACTGCTCAGTACTGCAACCTCCCTTTATGTTTTACACTGGGCTCTGCTCCACATTTTCCTCACCTGCATGCACTTTGCATCCTGTGTTAATGACCCACACCTGCTTTATAGGTAGAATGGAAGCAATGCCCCTGCCCGGTGAGAGCTGAGTGTGGATTGTCTCTGCTATCCCTACCTTGCCAGCCTGCCTTCAGGGGCTGGACACAGAAGCTTCCCCAGTGGTAATGACAGGCTCAGAAATATTAATATAAATTAAATGGGGAGAAGGAACCTGCTAAGGCACTAGAAACAGACCTAGAATCATTCTTGATCATGGTCTAGATTGGAGGAGCACAGCTAGCGCCTTCCCTACAGGACCACAGCAAGTGTCAGTTCATTGCTATTCATGCACAGAAGCTGTACCCACGCACAATATTTCTCTGAATCTCTGTATTTAGAGTAAAGTCACTTCCATGTGGAGGCAGCACAGAGTTTTAGCAAGTTGCTTATTGCTTCATTAAAGTAGGTGTGGAAAAGTCCTGGAAGCTCCAGGCTTAATGAACATGAAATGAGAATAATAATAAGGAGAGCAACGGTGCTGAGCAGGAGCCAGGCACGGTGAAGCTCTGTAAACCTGAGCAACGTGCAAGAGAAGAAAGGCACAGGCAGACCTAAGAGAGAGGGGAGCAATCGCTTAATTCCCAGAGCTCCAGGAGCAGCTGAACCCCCTGATGCCTTTATACTCATGACTGGCAGCAGCTGGCTTTATAACTGGACCAAAGGGACTAAGAGCAGGGCAGAGTACAGAAGAGGAGAGCAGAGATGCTGGAGGCATTGTGCAAGAAAATAGGAAAAGGCAGAGGAGGGCAGACATGCTACCCAGAGAGTGCTTACTCCTGTTCTCCCTGCTTCTCAGACAGCCAACCCAGCTGCAAAGTACCTGCAGACTTTCTAAGTCATTCCTCTCCCCTTGAATACAAAGTATCTGCAGACATTATACCTGCTTTTCTTGTGGGCAAAAGTTTGCATACACTTGAAAATCCAATCTATGTGCAGTGTTTTCCACCCCCCCCCCCCCCCCCCGGTCCTCTCCCTGCCCCCAGCAATGTCTTCCCTCAAACTAGCTAACAGAATGTGCTATGGAAGCCTGTGCAGAGGAAAGCAATATCGGACACGTCATGATTTAGCCAGACGAATGGCTTTCAAAATTGCTGTCTGCTTAACCCTTTCTCTGCCTGCACCTAGGGTCAACTCTGCTCCTTCTATTCCCTCAGCCCTCAGTTACTGTCTTTCCTCGTCCCTCAACAAGGGTCAACCCTGCTCTGTTTTCTTCTAGAGTCAACTCTGCTTCCTATGCCCTCATCTACAGTCAACCCTGCTTCTCCAGCCCTCATCTACAGTCAACCCTGCTTCCTCTGCCCTCACCTAGAGTCAATCCTGCTTTCATTGCCCTCAGCTAAAATCAACCCTGTGTCCTCACCTAGAGTCAACCCTGCTTCCTTTGCCCTCATCTAGAGTCAACCCTCCTTCCTTTGCCCTCAGCTAAAGTCAACCCTGCTTTCTCTGCCCTCATCTAGAGTCAACCCTGCTTCTCCTCTTAGCAAGGATCAGCTCTGCTTCCTCTCTTCTCTGCTAGGGTCCTATCTCCCTGCTGTCAGCTAGTATCTTCTCTGCGCCCCTCCTCCCATCTTCAGTCTTAAAAGCTGTTATTACTCTGTTCCTGTAGTAATGTCTATCCCTCTTTCCACAGACCTGCAGCTCTACACTACTGTGTACTGCTGCTCTCTGCTCTCCTAAAGGACCATCGTTTCCTATTCTAGAAAATCTATCTGATGGAGCTTTCAGGAGGAGGAAAATGTGCCATCGTGTTTCCCTTCACAACACTGACATGAGAAGTGCAACAGAGGAACACGGCTATAAGAAAACATTCATCAACATTTCTTAGCCCTTGAACCCGTGAGGCTGGACTGGCCCTCTTCCTTCCAGCTCCATTTCACGTGGCCTTCATGTGGCAGATCTCAGAAATATTCTGTTTACAGAGTATCAGAGGGAGATTCCATAGAAAGCGTTGGAGGACCTGCCATTAGCCAACTAGACAATCTGGATCTCTGGACCTGTGCCCTGAATCAAAATCAGATTAAACTATAACTATTACAATGAACAAGGCCCGTCTTGGAGAAGGCTCACACTTTCTGTCTGCTGAATTGCTCTGGTTCCTTTCCCACTCAATTAGTCCTACAGATGGCCACGTCCATGTGGATTGTTCCCACACAAGTGGATCTGGGTGGCTCCTGTTGATTATTCAGCATTTTAATGAGGTGGTGCCCGCCACTGTCCTCACATGTGGGTTGCATAGCAGACAACGTAACCTTAGCAAGAAAGCTCTCCAATAGATTCAGGATAGGGGTCTACAAACAAGCCTGAGGTGAAAATGTTTTCATTTAAAGACTAAATAATAT
The DNA here is from genome assembly GCF_901001135.1 of Rhinatrema bivittatum. Taxonomy (NCBI): domain Eukaryota; kingdom Metazoa; phylum Chordata; class Amphibia; order Gymnophiona; family Rhinatrematidae; genus Rhinatrema; species Rhinatrema bivittatum. Next base: position 934,335 of record NC_042619.1, on the reverse strand, counting down.
ATAGGATAATATTCAAACTGTCCGGGAGAGAAGCCATCCACTTGATATTTCAGTCCTGGTGCTTGTCTCGGGGATTCCTCCTTGCTGTGAGTCACTGCATCGTAGCCCTGAAACTGCTGGCAAATAGGTAATTCCTAGCATCACCAACTACTGTATGATCATGCCCAAGGTGAGATGCCACCAGGGCTGGCAAGAGTGAAGGAGACAGACAGAATGGGCCCCTGAGCTGTAGGAGGAAGATGGTGAAGGTGTGAGGACAGGTTCTTGGCTGTAGGAAGCTTATGGTGAGCAAGTGAGGGTGGGGAGGAGATGCTGCAGGTACCTCAGAGTGCTTCAAGTGCAGTGGAGTTACAAATGATTGTGAGGATTGTTGCTAAGTTGTTGTATCACAATGCTGCTCTTAACTTCTCAGTGTCCTGGGCATACTTGCTTAGGATGCAAGCTCCCTATAAACCTTGATCAAAGAGGAGGGAGAGAGAAATGCCTAGCCTCACTTCCTTAAGCAGGCCTGGGCTACATGTTTACACACAGCCCTCCTTCTAGCACATGTAACATACTCAGTGGATATGGGAGTCATTTGAATACACATAGCTCTCTCTATAGTGCATATAGTACAACTCTCTGTAGTACATACTCAGTGGATACAGGAGTCACTTGAACACACATAGCTCTCTCTATAGTGCATATAGTACAACTCTCTGTAGTACATACTCAGTGGATACAGGAGTCACTTGAACACACATAGCTCTCTCTGTAGTGCATATAGTACAACTCTCTGTAGTACATACTCGGTGGATATAGGAGTCACTTGAATACACATAGCTCTCTCTGTACTGCATATAGTACAACTCTCTGTAGTGCATATAGAACAACTCTCTGTAGTACATACTCAGTGGATATGGGAGTCACTTCTTCACATGCAGCCCTCCCTCTAGTGCACGAGACGTCCTTAGTAGGTAGAGCAGTCTTTGTGAATAAAAGCTCATGGAACACAAGTATGGCCAGAGCTGTGTGTGATGGGCCTAAATGAGTGGAATACCATACCCAGGCTATTGCATTATGAATTCTATCTGTGTGAAGACAGAGAAGGGAGAAGGAATAAAACAACGGTTTCACCAGTCTCAGAGGTGTTAGCTCTGTTACACTTCAGGAAGCCAATGTGTGGCAGCTGCAAACAGTGCATGTGATGGGTTCTCATTCCTGTAACCATGGGCAATTTTACAACAGATGCCCCTCTGACTCCATTAGCGGGGTATAATAAGGATACTAAAGAAAGAATCCTCTACTGATGTCTTAGCATAGACAAGTTTTGGCCTTCACTGCAACATGAAGATTTATATTCTTTGTTCTATTAAATATTTCAGACCCCTCTCCCACCCTCACACACAGGAAGACAAGGGTTAAATCCTTAGCTCTGCCTCTTCTGGATTGTCCAATGAATGTTCAGTGCTGATTATAGAGGCAGAAGGCCCCTGTGAGACCCCAAAGGGAGACACCACTGGGGATCTAGCAGCCAGAGGAGAAAGAGACGGGGAAAAGCTGGGGGACATGGCAGAGGAGGAAATAGAACCCTCATAACTGATGGGGGAACGTCGGAGAGAAGACAAGTGGGGGAAGGTCCTTCCAATAGCGGGTTTAGGAGGAACGGACTTGGCCCCTGGGTGGGCCACTGATGTGATCAATGGTGGTGGGTCGATGCGGGGTTTTGGTTCTGCTTTGGGTTTTGGTTGAAAGGGTCTCCTAAGGGTGGTCTCATCCTTGAGTCGAGCAATCTCAGTGAACACACTAGCCAAGGGCTGAAACTGAGGACACCAATTCAATAAGTAGTCCCAGTTGTAGCTGCCTCTTAACTCTTCATCGCTGGCAACGATAGCAGTCAGAGAGCCCTCAACAGACGGCTTCCCATCTTCAGGAAAGGAATAGTCCTTGGAGTGCGACATGTTTAAGCCACATCCAATGCTTATAAAGCCACCACCATCATCGCGGTAGAGCTGTGGCTGACCTGCAATCACAAAGCCAGAACCTTTTTTGTTCTTAAACCATTGGACTGTCTCCATGCCTGGGTCACATGAGATGTCGGAGAGCTGGTCAGCATCCTGTTGAATGCCAGAATCAGGTCCTCGTGCAGCAATATGGTCCTGTATAGATGATGTAATACTGGCCACCCGTGGGTATTCATTGATCATTCGGATTTCATCATCTTCTGCAGCCTCTGCTGAGCCACGGCCACTGGAGTGGGATGGGTCTAAGGAGCCACCTCGGGTGTAACTCCCACTAATCACAGTTTGTTCAGTTGAGTAACCAGGCAGGGCTTGGTGGTAAATGTGGTCACTGCTAGCCAGAGTAGAGCCTTCGTGCCTGAGCTTCTGCATGGAGTTGGCCTGCATATTGTTGAGCTCGGAGTCTGTCTCAGCTTTCTTTCTCTTTGTACGGTGGGAGCGGCATATCATCAGTACAATAGCTACCACAGCAAGAACCACAACCACTCCCAGGGAAGCTGCCACTGCAATCACCAGCAGCAGATTAAGGTCAGGTGCCAGGCCAAAGGAGGTATGAGTGACATCCACAATGACCTGAGAAGTGGCCATACGGGAGCTGGGTAGAGGGCTGCGAGCATGGATATCCATGGTCATTTCTCTTGTTTCCCGCTTGGCACGGCTGCTGTGGTGCTGTTGGCTGTCTATTTTGAGGTAGATGTGGCCAGTGGTCTCATTAATTCCAAAATATGGTGAAGGCTTTGCAAAAGAGTAGAGGACAACTCCATCTACTCCTTCATCTTCATCAGTAGCCAATACATGGCCAATACTCTGACCCTTCTGGGCCCCTTCTGAGACTTCAAAGTTGAATGTCGGTGCCAAGAACACAGGGTCATACTCATCCTCTCCCATCACTAAAACCTGCAAAGTGACAGTAGCTGAAAAGTTTCCAGTGTCCATTGCTTTCACTACTAGCTTAAATGTTTTGGTTCTCTCATAGTCAAATGTAAGTTTGGATCGTAGCTCTCCTGAGGTTTCATTGAGTGAAAAGAGCTCTCTCCCTTCCCCCACACCAGGTTCATTCATTGATAGATCCATCACAGTGTAGTAAAGCTGCCCGTAGATGCCAGTGTCAAAGTCTATGGCATGGATGATGGTTACAATGGTGTTTGGTGGCTGATTTTCCCTGATGCTAGTGGTTAAAGTCTCTACAGGGAAATATGGCCGGTTGTCATTGATATCCTTCACCTCTATGGTGACTGGCACCAAAGCAAAGTTGCCACGAGGGCCTAGGGTGTCTGATGCATGCACTACCAACACATGGACATCCTGAGCCTCCCTGTCCAGTGGCTTTAAGAGTCGGATAGCGCCTGACATCTCATTGATATGGAAGAGCTGGTTTTGATCTCCAGAGCTGATCGTATAGTGAATGAGGCCATTGGGGATAGAGTCTGAATCATGAGCAGCAACACGTAGGACCTCGGTGCTAACTGGGGCACTCTCACTTATGAGGATACTGTACTCAGAACGGGGGAACACTGGAGGGTTATCATTCACATCCAGGACAGTTATCACCACTGGCACAGTTGTACTTCTTTGTGGCATACCACGATCTGAGGCAGCAATGGTGAGGTTATAGAGTGGTATCATTTCAAAATCCAACGTATCTACCAGGATAAGAGTACCAATAGTCTGAAAGTGCCCATCTACAAACCGCACATTACTTTCCACCTGGAAGGCATTCCCACTGTTCCCACTCAGGATGGTATAGTCAAAACCAGCATTCTCTCTGGACATGTCATGGTCAGTTGCCTCTAGGGTTAAAATAGTGGTGCCAGGCTGTAGGTCCTCAGACACAGATCTGTTGTATTGGGACTGGTGGAAATAAGGCGAATTGTCATTTACATCTTGCACCTGGATCTGGATAGTAGTGTAAGAGGAAAGGCTGGGAGTGCCATGATCACGGGCCTCAATCAACAAATCTACTGTGGATCTTCTGGCATCAAAGTCAATCACATGACTGGTAAACAGGGTTCCTATAGAAAGAAGGAGAGAGAGAGGAGGCATCAAATACTGCACTTAGAAACAACATAAAGAATACAAAAGGGAAGGGTCTGCCCCAGGGCCTCTGCATCGGCAACTTCTGTCATACTGGCAAGTGGTTCACAATAACCAGTGGGCTGCTTGCCCATTCAGCCTGCCCACGTCATCGATCTTCCTTGCTGTGCCACAGAAAAGGCAACTTCTTGTCCTGCCAGGGTGTGACCCTCCTCCTAACTCTTCCCTCTTCCCCTCCCCGGGGCAATCATTCTTCTCTTCTTTTCCACTAGCAGGAGAAGAGTAGGGGGAGACTCGCATCTCCTGGGGTTAGGGGAGAAGTTTTACCTAGGGGTGAGGGATAGTATCATCGCAGGAGAAGGAGGGAGAGGATTGTGCCAGGGCAGCAGGGGGATAACATACAAGTGATAAGGGAGGGAATCGCACAGCTGTGTGTCCTCAGCCCCCAAACCTCCTAGCAACAAGGTGCTGAGAGATATTTGGATGTAGGTTAGAGAATTTCCTGGAGTAATTCTAAAACTCACGTCCCAATCATTGCTCTCAGTCCAGCAAAGGGTCCCTCCTTCCTCTAAGGAGTTGATATTCAAAAGATATTATCGGCTAAAATTGGGATTAAGCCACATAAATCTACCCAGTTACCCTCTAACTGCCTAAATTTGTATATTTAAATTTCAACCCGCACAAATTTAACCATTTACAAAAGGGGCCAGGTGGAAGGCACTCCTGATATGGACATTCAAATTTTGCTGTTTTGCATGATATTCAATACTAACAGGCTAAATTTAGCAGGGCTGAACCTACCCACTCAAATTTTAAGCATGTAGATCTAGCCAAATATTCAGTTGCACTACTAGCTGAATAAATGTAGTTGAATATCTGCCAAACATAACCAGTTAAATTTAACCATTTATCTTACCCTACTGAAGGTTTATAAAACTCGAGTCCAAGGTGCCTTACACACATTACCTCATCACTATTCTTATCCCAACAACAAAACATTTCTCATCCAAGTATGTTACACTCATTCCCTGTATAGCATATTCCCTTCACCAAGTGGACAAGGAAACACGCCTTTAACAACCTAACTTACATTTCTGTACCTACTGAGTTTCACATCCAGTCCACAATGCCCAAATTAAGAAAAGAACATTCCTTTTCGATAGAACCTTACTTAAATTATCAGAATACCCACCCCTCACTACTACTAACACAACAAAGAGAACCTCCTTATCTTAAATTTCTTACTCAAATATTATTACTTACTCAAATTATTATAGTGCCATATCCTCGCTACTAACACAATAAAGGGAACCTTCTTACCTTAAACGTCTTACTCAAATTATACTACTTACTCAAATTACAGTGCCATATCCTTGCTACTAACACAATAAAGGGAACCTTCTTACCTTAAAGTCTTATTCAAATTATACTACTTACTCAAATTATTATAGTGCCATATCCTCACTACTAACACAAGAAAGGGAACCTCCTTACCTTAAACGCCTTACTCAAATTATACTACTTACTCAAATTATTATAGTGTCATATCCTCACTACTAACACAAGAAAGGGAACCTGCTTATCTTAAACTTCTTACTCAAATTAGACTACTTACTCAAATTATTATAGTGCCATATCCTGCTACTAACACAACAAAGGTAACCTCCTTATCTTAAACTTCTTACTCAAATTATACTACCTACTCAAATTATTATAGTGCCATATCCTCACTACTAACACAAGAAAGGGAACCTCCTTACCTTAAACGTCTTACTTAAATTATACTACTTACTCAAATTATTATAGTGCCATATCCTTGCTACTAACACAACAAAGGGAACCTCCTTATCTTAAACTTCTTACTCAAATTATACTACTTACTCAAATTATTATAGTGCCATATCCTCACTACTAACACAATAAAGGGAACCTTCTTACCTTAAACGCCTTACTCAAATTATTCTACTTACTCAAATTATTATAGTGTCATATCCTCACTACTAACACAAGAAAGGGAACCTCCTTATCTTAAACTTCTTACTCAAATTATTTTAAAAAAATTAGAATTAAACCAAAAGATAATCAAAATCCATGGTATACTAAACAATTACGTATACAGAAAATAGCATTACGTAAATTGGAACAAAACTGGATAAAAAATAAAAAAATTATACGTTAACATCTTTTCGAATAGCCCTGAATCAGTACAAAAAGAACATTAACACAGCAAAAAAAGATTTCTATAATAAAAAAATACAGCAATACCAATATAATCCAAAAATACTCTTTTCAATCGTTAAACAATTAACCAAACAACCCCTTCAAGTGAATAGTTTGCTCCCAGAATACAAGTGTGATGAGATAGCCTTATATTTTAAAAATAAAATTGACATCTTAAATGCAAATTTTAAATCAAGTTCAAACCAGAATGTTAAAATGATTATAAAAGAAGGCATATCCTGGGATACCTTTGATTCTACATCCGTTTTTGAAATAGAAAAATTAATAAAAAATTTAAATCCAGCCCCGCACCCGATTGATTCCATTCCTATTCCAACTCTATAAATAATTGCAAATCTGATTGCCCCATCGATTACCACTATTATTAATCAATCATTAATTGAGGGTACTGTTCCTGAAGTATTAAAAAATGCCCTTATTCAACCTGTAATAAAAAAAACAAATCTAGATTCATCGCAATTTAGCAGTTATAGGCCCATTTCTAATTTATCTTTCTTGGCCAAAATATCTGAAAAAATAGTTCAGAAGCAATTAGCAGAATTTCTAGATTCCAATAATATTTTATTTCCAAATCAATATGGTTTTAGAAAAAATTTTAATATAGAATTACTCCTAATTGCCATGACAGATACTATTTTAAGAGGTTTTGACTCTGGTCAGAGTTACTTTTTAATACTTTTAGATTTATCGTCTGCGTTTGATACCGTTGACCATTGCATTTTAATAGATCGTTTGAGAGAAATTGGAATTACCGGTGTGGTTTTAAATTGGTTTTTATCTTTTCTTAAAAATCGCTCATTTCAGGTTAAAATTGAAAATACACTATCTGAAAAATACCCTCTTGAAACAGGGGTGCCACAGGGCTTTGCTCTCTCGGCTACCCTTTTTAATATTTATGTTTTACCTATTTGTCATCTTTTAAGTGGGTTAGGATTGAATTTTTATATGTATGCGGACGACATACAATTTCTTGTGCCTATAAAAGATACAGTTGAACAAACCTACAAAATTATAACACTCTATTTATCCACTTTACAACAATTGCTGCAACATATGAAGCTGGTTTTGAATATGAATAAAACGGAAATAATCCTGTTAGAAAGAAAATTCAGACAACAAGATCTCCCGCCCTTAGTTATCAATAACAACACAAAAATTAATCCCTCCTCTTATGCTAGGGATTTAGGAGTTACAATTGTCTCAGAGTTGTCATGGAACAAGCATATCACAACTAAATTAAAAGATGGTTATTTTAAACTATTAACACTTCAAAAATTAAAGCCATTACTAGAACCAAATGATTTTAGATCAGTCTTGCAGGCTCTTCTTTTTGCAAACATAGACTACTGTAACTCCATTTTACTAGGGTTACCACAGAATGTTGTCCGACCTTTAAAAATTTTACAAAATGCTGCGGCCCGTGTCTTAACAGGCACAAAAAAAGAGTGATCATATAACTCCGATACCTGTTAAATTACATTGGTTACCATTAACTTATCGTATACAGTATAAAACGGCATACATTATACATAATATAGTCTATGGATCAAATGTTGATTGGCTGAATACAACAGTACCGCAGAGGAATTTACGGTCAGCCAATAAAGGACTGTTAACAGTACCAACAATTAGATCGGCAAAACTTTGTCAAGTTCACAAAAAGGCAATATCGATAGCAGGCCCAAAACTATGGAACACTCTGCCTGATATCAAGAAATTTAAGGCAGATCTTAAAACGTGGCTTTTTAAATATACTTACTTGGAATCATTGGGCCTCATTTTCTAAAGTATCGCAGGTCTGTGATACTTTAGGTAATGAGGGGCGGGGAGCCGAAATGGGGGGCGGTCCTGCGCTAGCCGGCAGCGATCGCACCGCCGCGGTGCGATCGCTGCCGGTTTCGCACCCAATAGCACCACCATAGACGGTGAAGCTATTGGGCGTGAACTAGGACGCAAAAAGGCCCTTATCTTTTCGTCGTCCATGGCGTCTTTGCGGAGTCTGCCCCAGTGATGCCCCGACTCCTCTTCTTCCGGGGCCGACTCCGCCCCCATCTAGGTATCGCACGCGATAAGGGACTTTGCGAAACGTCCCTTATCGTGTGCGATCCGTCTGGTAAATGACCCCCATAGTGACAACAGAATACGGCATTACTGCAGCACTTTCCTATTTTGTATCTTATTTTATTTTATCTTTCTGTTTTAATTGATTAATCTATTTATTGTTCACCGTTATGATGGTTCCACTGAAATGATGGTATAAAAATAAATAAACCTTAAACCTTAAATATAGAGACATACCCTCACTCTGCCTAACACAAAGGGAACCTCCTTACCTTAAACTACTTACGAAAATTATTATAGAGACATACCCTCATTACACCTAACACAACAAAGGGAACCTCCTTACCTTAAACTACTTACTAAAATTATTATAGTGACATACCCTCACTACACCTAACACAACAAAGGGAACCTCCTTACCTTAAACTACTTACTAAAATTATTATAGAGACATACCCTCATTACACCTAACACAACAAAGGGAACCTCCTTACCTTAAACTACTTACTAAAATTATTATAGAGACATACCCTCATTACACCTAACACAACAAAGGGAACCTCCTTACCTTAAACTACTTACTAAAATTATTATAGATACATGCCCTCACTACACATAACATAATAAAGGGAACCTCCTTACCTTAAACTACTTACTAAAATTATTATAGAGACATACCCTCACTACACCTAACACAAAGGGAACCTCCTTACCTTAAACTACTTACTAAAATTATTATAGAGACATACCCTCACTACACCTAACATAACAAAGGGAACCTCTTTACCTTAAACTACTTACTAAAATTATTATAGAGACATACCCTCACTACACCTAACATAACAAAGGGAACCTCCTTACCTTAAACTACTTACTAAAATTATTATAGAGACAAACCCTCACTACACCTAACATAACAAAGGGAACCTCCTTACCTTAAACTACTTACTAAAATTATTATAGAGACATACCCTCACTACACCTAACACAACAAAGGGAACCTCCTTACCCTAAACTTCTCTCTCAAATAATACTATTTACTCAAATTATTATAGTGCCATACCCTCACTACTAACTCAAAGAGAACCTCCTTACCTTAAATGTCTTACTCAAATAATACTATTTAATCAAATTATTATAGTGCCATATCCTCGCTACTAACACAACAAAGGGAACCCTCTTACCTTAAACTTCTTACTCAAATAATACTATTTACTCAAATTATTAAAGTGCCATATCCTCGCTACTAACACCACAAAGGGAACCCTCTTACCTTAAATGTCTTACTCAAATAATACTATATACTCCAATTATTATAGTGCCATACCCTCACTACTAACACAACAAAGGGAACCCTCTTACCTTAAACGTCTTACTCAAATAATACTATTTACTCAAATTATTATAGTGGCATATCCTCACTAATAACACAACAAAGGGAACCTCCTTACCTTAAACGTCTTACTCAAATAATACTATTTACTCAAATTATTATAGTGCCATATCCTCACTACTAACACAACAAAGGGAACCCTCTTACCTTAAACTTCTTACTCAAATAATACTATTTACTCAAATTATTATAGTGCCATATCCTTGCTAGTAACACAAAAATCCTTCTTTCCATAAGAACCTTACTCACGTTACCATAGTAACACCCCTCCTCCTGACTACCACCTCCCCTCCTTCACTGATCCCAACCCAACAAGCAAACTCTCCTGCCCCATAAAAACTTTACCCAGACTACCACCCTATCACCTGACTATCACCTCCCTTTCACTGATTCCAACCCAACAAGCAAACTCTCCTGCCCCATAAAAACTTACCCAGACTACCACCCTATCACCTGACTATCACCTCCCTTTCACTGATTCCAACCCAACAAGCAAACTCTCCTGCCCCATAAAAACTTTACCCAGACTACCACCCTATCACCTGACTATCACCTCCCTTTCACTGATTCCAACCCAACAAGCAAACTCTTCTGCACCATAAAAACTTTACCCAGACTACCACCCTATCACCTGACTATCACCCCCCTTTCACTGATCCCAACCCAACAAGCAAACTCTCCTGCACCATAAAAACTTTACCCACATTACCACCCTATCAACTATCACCTCCCTTTCTCTGATCCCAACCCAACAAGCAAGCTTTCTTGCCCCATAAAACCTTTGCCCACTTTACCACCCTATCACCTATCATCTCCCCTTCACTGCTCCCAACCCAACAAGCAAACTCTCCTGCCCCATAAGAACGTATTAAAATAATCAATTTACCACATCTCTCTCCCAATGTCAACCCAACAAAGGGAGCTCCTCCTCCTAAGCACTTTACTAAAATTATTGGACATCCTACCTACCGATCATTTAAGGATTCCTCCTTAAACTAAAAGACTATTACTTTCCTCTCACTGCTCTCAACCCTTTTCCCCCTAAGAACCTTACTCCTATTACCAGAGCACCACCTACCAGTAAAATGCCAACTTCTGCTCACTATTTCCAACCAAATAGAATAATTTGTCTCATATTCTAAGAGTAAAACTTCCTCCTTGCTACTCTTAACCCAACAAATATACCTTCCTTTTCCTATGCACCTTACTCATGCTAACAGAGTACTAAGATTATAAGAAGTTGCCATACTGAGTCAGACCAAGGGTCCATCAAGCCCAGCATCCTGTTTCCAGCAGAGGCCAAACCAGGCCACAAGAACCTGGCAATTACCCAAACACTAAGAAGATCCCATGCTACTGATGCAATTAATAGCAGTGGCTATTCCCTAAGGGGTAGATTTTCAAACTATGCGAATAGGCCTACTTTTGCTGGCGCATCAGGCGCAAGCAAAAGTACGCTGGATTTTAGTAGATACGCGCGGAGCCGCGCGTATCCACTAAAATCCTGGATCGGCGCGCGCAAGGCTATCAATTCTGTATAGCCGGCGCGCGCCGAGCCGCGCAGCCTACCCCCGTTCCCTCCAAGGCCGCTCCGAAATCGGAGCGGCCTTGGAGGGAACTTCCTTTTGCCCTCCCCTCACCTTCCCCTCCCTTCCCCTACCTAACCCACCCACCCGGCCCTGTCTAAGCCCCCCCCTTACCTTTGTCGGGGGATTTACGCCTCCCAGAGGGAGGCGTAAATCCCCGCGCGTCAGCGGGCCTCCTGCGCGCCGGGACGCGACCTGGGGGCGGGTACGGAGGGCGCGGCCACGCCCCCGGACCGCCCCGGGCCGTAGCCATGCCCCCGTACCCGCCCCCGAAACGCTGCCGACATGCCCCCGAAACGCCGCGACAACCGGGCCCGCCCCCCGACACGCCCCCCTCGGAGAACCCCGGGACTTACACAAGTCCCGGGGCTCTGCGCGCGCCGGTAGGCCTATGTAAAATAGGTGCACCGGCGAGCAGGGCTCTTAAAATCCGCCCCTAAGTCAACTTGATTAATAGCAGTTTATTGACTTCTCTTCTAGGTACTTGTCCAAACCTTTTTAAAACCTAGATAAGCTAACTGCCTTAACCACATCCTTTGGCAATGAATTCCAGAGCTTTATTGTGCATTGAGTGAAAAAGAATTTTCTCCAATTAGTTTTAAATGTGCCACATGCTAACTTCATGGTGTGCCCCCTAGTCCTTCTATTATCCGAAAGTGTAAATAACCGATTCACATCTACCCGTTCTAGACCTCTCATGATTTTATAGATCTTTATCATAACCCCCTCAGCTGTCTCTTCTCCAAGCTGAACAGCCCTAACCTCTTTAGCCTTTCCTCATAGGGGAGCTGTTCCATCCCCTTTATCATTTTGGTTGCCCTTCTCTGTACTTTCTCCATTGCAACTATATCTTTTTTGAGATGCGGTGATCAGAATTGCACACAGTATTCAAAATGCAGTTTCACCATGGAGCAATACAGAGGCATTATGAGATACTCCCTTTTATTTGCCATTCCCTTCCTAATTTATTTATTTAAACATTTTTATATACCTCTTATGCAATGGGAGTAGGTCTAAGCGGTTCATAAAGTAAAAACATTCGTAATAAAACATAAATCATCGCAAAGGTTGAACACAAAAATCAAATCATAAACAAACATTCATAACAACATAAATTACAATAAAATTAAAAGCTAATGGTAGATTCATAACATGCATAGAAATACAGAAAGATTATAGAGGCTTGAGAGAGGACTAGATGGAATCATTTCACTGCTGGCCTGTTAAATGGAATAATTCCTAACATTCTGTTTGCTTTTTGACTGTCGCAGCACACTAAACCCACTAATTCAATGTATTATCCACTATGATGCTTAGGTCTCTTTCCTGGGTGGTAATTCCTAAGATAAAACCTAACATCGTGTAACTTCTGCATGGGTTATTTTTCCCTATATGCATCACCTTGCACTTATCCACATTAAATTTCATCTGCCATTTCGATGCCCAATTTTCCAGTCTCACAAGGTCCTCCTGCAATTTAACACAATCTGTTTGTGATTTAATTGCTCTGAATAATTTTGTGTCATCTGCAAGTCTTATCACTTCACTCATCGTATTCCTTTCCAGATCATTTGTAAATATACTGAAAAGCACCGGTCCAAGTACAGATCCCTGAGGCACTCCACTGTTTACCCTTTTCCACTGAGAAAATTGACCATTTAATCCTACTCTCTCTTTCCTTTTAGCCAGTTTGTAATCCACGAAAGGACATCGCCACCTATCCCATGACTTTTTACTTTTCCTAGAAGCCTCTCATGAGGGACTTTGTCAAACGCTTTCTGAAAATCCAAGTATACTATATCTACCGGTTCACCTTTATCCACATGTTTATTAACTCCTTCAAAAAAGTGAAGCAGATTTGTGAGGCAAGACTTGCCCTGGGTAAAGCCATGCTGACTTTGTTCCATTAAACCATGTCTTTCTATATGTTCTGTGATTTTGATGTTTAGAACACTTTCCACTATTTTTCCTGGCACTGAAGTCAGGCTAACCGGTCTGTAGTTTCCCGGATCGCCCCTGGATCTCTTTTTAAATATCGTATTTACATTGGCTGCCCTCTAGTCTTCAGGTACAATGGATTATTTTAATTATAGATTAGAAATTACTAGTAATAGGTCTGAAATTTCATTTTTGAGTGTTTTCAGAACCCTGGGGTAAATACTATCTCCTCTTTACTACTCTCAATCTAACTAAGGGATCCATCTTCCCATAGTCACATTACCAGAGTAGTACTATGTCTCCAGTGTACCACCTATGGCTCACTACTCCCAGTCCAGCAAAGAGATCCGCATTTCCTTAAAACAGTGATTTCCAATTTGTCTTGGGGGATCCCCAGTCAGTGGAGTTTTTATGGTATCCATAATGAATATGCATGAGGTAGATTTGCATGCAATGGAGGCAGTGCCTGCAAATGTATATTTATTGTAGATATCCTGAAAACCACACTGGCTGGGAGTCCCCAGGACAAGTTTGGGAATCACTGCCTTAGAGCCTTCGTCACTCTAAAAGAACAAATCACAGAACATATAGAAAGACATGGTTTAATGGAACAAAGTCAGCATGGCTTTACCCAGGGCAAGTCTTGCCTCACAAATCTGCTTCACTTTTTTGAAGGAGTTAATAAACATGTGGATAAAGGTGAACCGGTAGATATAGTATAATTGGATTTTCAGAAGGCGTTTGACAAAGTTCCTCATGAGAGGCTTCTAGGAAAAGTAAAAAGTCATGGGATAGGTGGCGATGTCCTTTCGTGGATTGCAAACTGGCTAAAAGACAGGAAACAGAGAGTAGGATTAAATGGACAATTTTCTCAGTGGAAGGGAGTGGACAGTGGAGTACCTCAGGGATCTGTATTGGGACCCTTACTGTTCAATATATTTATAAATGATCTGGAAAGAAATACGACGAGTGAGATAATCAAATTTGCAGATGATACAAAATTGTTCAGAGTAGTTAAATCACAAGCGGATTGTGATAAATTGCAGGAAGACCTTGTGAGACTGGAAAATTGGGCATCGAAATGGCAGATGAAATTTAATGTGGATAAGTGCAAGGTGATGCATATAGGGAAAAATAACCTATGCAGAAGTTACACGATGTTAAGTTTTATCTTAGGAATTACCACCCAGGAAAGAGATCTAGGCGTCATAGTGGATAATACATTGAATTAGTGGGCTTAGTGTGCTGCGACAGTCAAAAAGCAAACAGAATGTTAGGAATTATTCCATTTAACAGGCCAGCAGTGAAATGATTCTATCTACCTCCGTCTCACTACTCTCACTATAACACAGGAACTGTCCCTCCGTTAAGGCCATGCCTCCTATTATCAGTATGTCACCTTGACCTCTAGAATACTACTTGCCTGTCAGTATCTGCAACCTACTAATTGAACCTTTTCTCCCCTATAAACTTTATTCAAATTCCACAGAGACCTGGGATGCAGTATATTTTTCCAGAGCACCACCTATGACTCGCTACTCCCAGCCCAGCTGACAGCCAGTGGACATGCCCTACAGGGTCTTCATCTTTACCAGCCCTTTTACCCATGGGTTGAGCTTTTGGGTTCCGGGGGCTGGCAAGGCTTAGGCGAGCATCCCTAATGGGCAGTTGGTGAGAGTCCAGGAACAGGCGGAGGTCAGGGCTAGCAGTGAAGAGGCAAGATCCAGGTTCGGACCAGGCGGAATACAGGAGAGTAGTCAAGGTTCATAGCAGATGTCAAGGCAGATGGCAATCCAGAAAGTAGCAGAAAACAACATGGAAGCCAATCCAACGAAGCAGCAATGCAACCAGAACAAAATTAGATTGGTGTCAGGAAATACTGGGACCGAGTTTCGTCCATACAATGTGGGCAAGTAGTGCAGCTACAGACATTAGCTTAGGCACAATAGCTCAGTGCACAGTCTGTAAACCGATTAACATCTCAACAAACTGGAAGTCTACTGTATTTGTCCAAGGCAGGAATCTTGCTTAAATTTACAGTACAGAACAGCACAAATAGACAAGTTGGCATCTCAGAAGTGTATAAAGGTATATGGGCGAAACTCGGCCCGAGTCGAACATTGGTTTTTACCTTTAATTAAAGTATTTCCTGACACCAATCTAATTTTGTTCTGGTTGCCATCCAGAAAGTAGTCAGTGTCGGTAGCAAAGGTCAGAACCAGCCGAGATGTACAAAGATGAAAGGAAGGCAGAAGGAACCAGGACACAGCAAGAACACACAGGACCCGGCAGACAAGGCAAGGAGAAAGGGGAGATGGAAACAAGATAGCAACACAAACTGCAGGCCAGGCAGGAGAAGCTTGGAGGACACCATCAGAGGGCACTTCCAGAGACTTTCCTGCCCCGGGGCCTTGATGGCTGGGGGTGGTGTACATGCACGGTGTGAATGTGAAGACTTTTGATGGCAGCTCCCGGCGGTGTCTTCCGGGCCCAGCGGTGCAGTGGGCAGGTGTGGCTGGTTGCAGGCCTTTCTAGCGACTGGCTGAAACGTTACACTAGCAAAGGGATCCTGCTTTTCCTTAGAGCAGTGATTCCCACTGGCCCCTACCTGTCCTGCAACAATCATCCCATGCCCCTCCTCCCGTCTTCCTTTTGCTTCCAAACTATTTGAATATACTGTTCAGCACCGCTGTCTTAACTTTCTTTCATCTCAAGCTTTCTTGATCCACTCCAGTCTGGTTTTTGCTCTCTACATTCACAGATACAGTCCTTGCCAAAGTCTCCAATGACCTGATTATGGCTAAAACCAAAGGCCTTTTTCTTAATCCTTATCCTTCTTGACCAATCTGCTGCTTTTGACACTGCTGATCACCACCTACTCCTCGATACTCTGTCAAGGCTTGGGTTTCAGGACTCTGGGCTGTCTTGGTTCTCTTCTTACCTCTCCCACCATACTTATAGCATTTCTTCTGGTGGATCCTCCCTTATTGCCATCTCACTATCAATTATTTTATAGTTAATTTTTATTTTGAAAATGTATTGTAAACCGTTTTGGTCATCTCATGTATTTGGTAAAACGGTATATAAATGTTTTAAATAAATAAATAAATAAATAAATAATTGAGGGGCCCCAGGGTCCTGTCCTGGGCCCTCTTCTCTTCTCTCTGAATAGTAATTCCCTTGATCTACTCTCATGGCTTTCAATACCATCTTTATGCTGATGATTCCCAGATTTACCTCTCTACACCAGTCCCAGATCTCAGCCTGTTGTCTGACATTGCTACCTGGGTGTTCCACCATCACCTTGAACTCAACACGGCCAAGACAGAGCTCCTTATGTTTCCTCCCAAACCCACTTCCCCTCTTCCTGCTTTCTCTATCTTTGTGCCTAACAGGGTCATCCTCCCATTCCCTTTAGCCTGCAACCTTGGAGTTATCTTCGATTCCTCTCTCTCCTTCTCTGCATATATCCAAAACATTGCTAAAATGTGACGTTTCTTTCTCTATAACATCATGAAAATCTGTCCTCTCCTTTCTGGGCATACTAAGAATCTCATGTATTTTATCATCACCTCTCGCTTAGACTATTGCAACCTGCTCCTCTCAGATCTCCCAGTGAGCCATTTCTCTCCACTGAAATCTGTCCTAAATTCAGCTGCATGACTTATCTTTCACCAAAGTCATTACACCCATATAATTCCTTAAGTCACTCCATTAACTCCCTCTCCATTCCTGCATACAGTTCAAGCTCCTCTTACTTACCTACAAGAGCCTTCACTCTGCAGCTCCTCACTACCTCTTCTCTCTTATCTCTCTCTACCCCTCCTCATGCACTCCCTCATCAGACAAGTTAGACATTCTGAACTGTTGCATCATGCTACCTTTTGTCTAAAACCCACCTAATTTAAGGCTGCATTTAAATCTTACATTTAATTGTTCCACTTACAGCCTCATTCATTTAAAACCATTATCTTAATAAATGAACTTCCCCAAGTCTCTTTTGCCCTGTATGTTTGTCTTGATTAGATTGTAATCTGTACTGAGCAGGGGTTGCTTCTTGTCGGGCGGATTTTAAAAGCCCTGCTCGCGTAAATCCGCCCGGATTTACGAGAGCAGGTCCTTGCGCGCCGGTGCGCCTATTTTCCATAGGCCGCCGGCGCGTGCAGGTCCCAGGGTTTGTCGAAGGGGGCGTGTCGGGGGGGTGGGACCCGAAGACGCGGCGTTTCGGGGGCGGGGTGGGGCGTTTCGGGGGTGGGACCGGGGGCGTGGTTTTGGCCCAGGGCGTTTCGGGGGCGTGGCCGCGCCCTCCGGAACCGCCCCCGGGTCGAGTCTCGGCACGCCAGCATCCCGCTGGCGCGCGTGGATTTCGGAGCGGCCTCGGAGGGAACTGTCTCCGTTCCG
The DNA here is from genome assembly GCF_901001135.1 of Rhinatrema bivittatum. Classification (NCBI taxonomy): domain Eukaryota; kingdom Metazoa; phylum Chordata; class Amphibia; order Gymnophiona; family Rhinatrematidae; genus Rhinatrema; species Rhinatrema bivittatum. The sequence continues at coordinate 916,681 of NC_042619.1, read as the reverse complement.
GAGACAGGCTGCGCGGCTCGGCACGCGCCAGCTGCCCAAAATTGGCAGCCTTGCGCGCGCCGATCCAGGATTTTAGAAGATACGCGCGGCTACGAGCGTATCTTATAAAATCCAGCGTACTTTTGTTTGCGCCTGGTGCGCAAACAAAAGTACGCGAACGCGCTTTTTAAAAAAATCTACCCCTGTGTGTTTTGTTGTACAGTGCTGCATGAGTTGAGCAGCACTAATGAAGTGTTAAATAGTAGATAACTAGGATATGACTGCCAGGATTACTTCAATTCTTCTTGTAATCATAGAGACTCCACTTGATCTCCAGTTCACCTTCACTTCTGCATCACAAAGGATCCTCTTTGCTTATTTCACAATTTCTTAAATTTTCATAATACGTTTTTGACTCCACCACTTTCACTGGGAGACTACTGTATCATCCACCACCTTTCTGTGAATATTTCCTAATTTTGCTCATGACTCTTATCTCGCTTCAGTCTCGTATCAAGACCTCTTGTTCTGGAACTCTCTTATTAAGCAACAATGTTTCACGATTACCAATGTGCCCTCCAGACCACCACCCATCCTCACCTCTCCAGTGGCATTCTCCCTCCCCTCCTAAATTACTCACATTGCCAGATCACCACTCTTAGCCTAGAAAAACTCCTCAAACTTATCCCACCCTTTATCAAATCTTCAAAGTTAACAGAACAGTCCACAACACACCATTGTCAGGGTCTATGAAGAAAGCATTGTTGGTCACTGAAGTCAGTCTGTAAGTGACTTTTCCATTGTCTGCATTGTCCCTGTCTGTGGCTGTCACGGTAATGATAGAACTGCCTGGAGGGGTGTGCTCCAGAAGAATGACCTAGAAGAAAGAAAAGCAATGAGCATTTAGTCAATACGTTCTACAGTTATCTGTTAGCATGAAAATATTATCTCCACTTTCTTTAGCAAAGGAGAGAGAGGGCTCTCTCCAGGAAGGAAGCAGAGTTGCTTACCTATAACAGGTGTTCTTAAAAGACAGCAGGACGTTAGTCCTCACCCATGGGCGACATCATCAGATGGAGACCCAATATGGAAAACGTATATCAAAATTTCTAGAACTTTGACTAAGCACACTGAGCATGCCCAGCATGCCTTATATCATGCGTCTATGCGGAGTCCCTCTCCAGTTATGTAACCTCGATTTATACATAAATCAAAAAATAGGAGAAATACAACTCTACAGGGGTGGCGGGGAGTTTCAGGAGGAATAACATCCTGTTGTCCTCGGAGAACACCTGTTACAGGTAAGCAACTCTGCTTTCTCTGAGAACAAGCAGGATGGTATTCCTCACACATGGGTGAATCCCTAGCTATAGGCTACTCCCCAACACAAAAGGGGACCAACAGATAACCATCCAGATGCCAATGGGCACAACAACACTGGTGCTGTTGGTAACAGAGGGGGGGAGACAGCCTGAAACCAAACAGGTCCTAGGTGGGAGAGTTGGGTTCTACACCTCAAACAGGTTCCGAAGGACAGATAGGCTGAACCTACTGTCATGTCGGCTAACTCTATCCAGACAGTAATGAGATTTGAATGTGTGGAGAGAACTCCTCGTTGCAGCCTTGCAGATCTCCTCCAAGGGAAGTGCTCACAAGAGGACCACCATCGCTACCATGGCTCTGATAGAAAGAGCCTTGACTTGACCCCCAAGATGCAGTCCTGCCTCGGCATAACAGAAGGAGATGCAATCTGCTAGCCAATTGGATATTGTCTGTTTGGCAAAAGTAACGCCCAACCTATTCCTATCAAAAGAAATAAAAAGTTGGGTGGACTTTCTATGGGCTTCTGTCCAATCCAGATAGAAGGCTAAGGCTCGCTTGAAGTCCAAACTGTGCAGTGTTCACCTTGGTGCGAATGGGTCTGGGAAAGAATGTTGGCAGGATGACTGACTGGTTAAGATGGAGCTCCATCACCATCTTAGGCAGGAACTTAGAGTGCATACGCAAGACCACCCTGTTATGATAAAACTTAGTATAAGAGGGATAAGCCACTATGGCCTGGAATTCACTGACCATATACACTGAAGTGACCGCCACCAAAAATATGACCTTCCAGGTCAGGTACTTCAGGTCTCAGGTGTGCAGAAGCTCAAAAGGAGCTTTCATCAGCTGAGATAACATGACCTTGAGGTTCCAAGACAAAGTGGGATGCCTTTTGAAGCAAGCCCCGCATGAAATGTGCAACTTTAGGCTGTACAAAAATGAGCATACCATCTACACCTTGGTGGTATGCACCAAGTGAACTGAGATGAAATTTTAACAGAGTTGGTCTTTAAGCCAGCTTCTGATAGGTGTAGGAGGTAGTCAAGCAGTTTTTGTGTGGGGCAAGAGAACGGATCTAGGGCCTCCTACACTTCAGTCCATAGGACTTTCTAGTGGAAGGCTATCTAGAAGCCACCGGGACCCGAGACACATCCTCTGAAAGATCAAGTGGCTGCAGGATTAACATCTCAACATCCAAGCTGTGAGCTGGGATACCTCAGCTTGCCTTGATCTTGCGTGATGAGATATGGGGAAGTCCCCAGACTGATCGGTCTCCAGATGGACAACTCCTGTAGGAATGGAAACCAGACCTGTCTCAGCCAATAAGGGACTATGAGGATCATAGTCCCCCTATCCACACGAAGCTTCAAGAGAGAATTTGTCACTAAGGGAATGGGAAAATACGCATTCAGATGACCCTTGCCCCAGTGACAGGAAAGGGCATCCAAGGCTGGTTTGCTGTCTGATCTGTATAGGGAGCAGAACTGAGGCACCTTCCTGTTGCAGGGGGACACAAAGAGATCTATGTCTGGGCTCTCACAGAGGGGGAATATGCAATTCTCTACCCCCTGGTCCAGGGACTACTTGTGGGGTCTGAAGGCTCGACTCAGCCAGTTTGCTACCATGTTCTCCTTCTTGGCCAGGTACATGGCCCTGAGCACCATCCCGTGGGACAAGGTCCATGACCAGATCTGGACCACTTCCTGACACAGGAGGCATGATCCTCTGCCTCCCTGCTTTTTGACATAACACTTGGCTACCTGGTTGTCGGTCTGGATCAGTAAAACTTTGTTGGACAGCCGATTTCTGAAAGCCTAGTGCGTACCAGATCTCCCGAAGCTCCTGGGATTTGACAAGACTGTTCCTTAGCAGACCAGAGACCCTCAGTGCAGAGCCTATCTACATGAGCTCCCCACCCCAGGGTGGATGCATCCATGGTTAGGACAATTTGGGAGGAGGACTTCGAAATGAGATCCCCTGTTCCAAATTACCTGGCACCAGGACAAGATGAGGTGACTTGGATGCAATCCTGGAGGCTCTGAGTGGTCTGGCACCACTGCAACCTCAGGGTCCATTGGGCTCTGTGCATGTGTAAACGTGCCAAGGGAGTGACATGGACAGTTGCGGCCATATGGCCCAATCACCTTAACAATGCCAAGCTGACACCTGCTGGCTCTGTTGGATCTGTGCCATGATGGTCTTCAAGGTGACATCCCTCTGGTGAGGCAGGAATGCCTTGGCCTGAGCATTGTCTAGCAGGGCTCATATGAAGCCCACTTGAAGTGATGGGCTGAGAAGGGACTTTGGGTGGTTGAGAATGAATCCTAATGACTCCAACACCTGGATGGTCAAGTGCATGGACCTGGCGGTCCCTGCCTGAGACATGCTCTTGCCCAGCCAATCATCCACATATAGAAAAACATGCACTCCCAGCCTACGGAGGTGTGCTGCCACCATGGCTAGGCATTTTATGAAGACCCGAGGGGCAACACCTGGTACTGGAAGTGCTGTTTTCTCACCACAAAAAGGAGATACTTCCCTTGACCGGGGAAGATCTCAATATGAGTATATGTGTCCTGTAGGTCGAGGGAGCATAGCCAGTCTCCATTTTGCAAAAGGGGGATGAAGGTGCACAGGGAAACCATCTTGAACTTTTCTTTTCTTAGAAACTTGTTCAAGGCCCTTAGGTCTAGGATGGGACAGAGTCCTAGAATCAGAAAGTACCTGGAGTAGAATCCATGGCCTCTTTGCCCTGGTGGTAAGGGCTTGACTGCTCTGGCCGTTAAGAGGGAAGACAGATCCACTAGTTGTACCTCCTGATGTGCTACCAACCTCCAAAATGGGCATGGAGAGCAATCTGGCAGGACAACCAATAGATTCATTTTGTACCCGTGACGAATAATGAACAGAATGCTCTGGTCTGAGGTTATATTGGGCCACTGGTTCACAAAGAACCACAGCCTTCCACCAACCAGAGGGTCCATCGACCCGGGTACGGGCAACTGGCTTACTCTCCTTACAGCCCAGTCAAAACCCCATCCTCGATGATTGAGGAGCCAGCTAGGGCTTAGGGGCTCTCTGCTGCCTATGGTGGCTGCAGGAGCCCTGATGATATAGACAGGAGCGAGGGGGCACTTTCTTTGGTGAAAGAAAGACTTCTTTGGCCCCAGTCTTGCTGGCCTCCTAAAAGAGGAGGAAGGGTCTGGAGTACTGGTGGAGAGTTGTTGAAGGGTTTTCATGGTGGTCCCGAAGCTGGGCCACAGCATCCCTCATGCTTTCTCAAAGAGATTCTCTCCAGTACAAGGCACGTCGGCGACTTGTTCCTGTACCTCTAGTCAGAGATCTGAGGCCCACAGCCTTGCCATTCTGTGGCCACTGATTCCCACTGCAGAGTCTCTCGATGCCATCTCAAAAACACTAGGTCACACAGACCTAGTGTTTTCTGCACTCCAGGCCCTTATGCACCAGTGACATGAGGGTGTCCTGCTGCTGTTGAGACAGCTGCTTGGTCACCTCCTGCATCTGCTTCCAGATGTCCCATGAGTACTGGTAGGCAGCAATGCGGGCAATGAGCATGGTGGCTTGAAACACCTTCCTCATAAGAGTGTCCATCATTCTATGGTCCTTCCCCAGGGGCGCCAAGGATTGAGTCTGAGAGCACGTGGCCCTTTTGTGGGCAGATTCGACCACCACCGACTGGTGGAGCAGCTGATGCTTATTGAATCCAGCAGCCTTCTGGACAGGGTAGACCCCGTCTGCCTTCTTATTAATGAGAGTCACTGTGAGGGAGTGTTCCCAATCCTCAGCAGCAACTCCTTAAGGATCTCTTGTACCGGGACCACATTGATCTCCTTAGGAAACTCCACGAACTGGAGGACCTCAAGCATTTAATGCCTATCATCCTTCTCAAGCAATAAATGAAAAGGGATGGCTTCTGCCATCAACCTCTCAAAACCTATGAAGGTTAAGTACTCAGACGAAGACTTCCTTCGCTCCTCTGGAGGAGAAGGCTCTGAAGGGAGATCCTCGGAGCTTTCGGAGGAGGTCTCTAAAGCGTCATCCCCCTAGAGGTTATAGGGTTCCTCATCCTCACTGTAAGCCATAGGTGATGGGTCTCTATGTGCTCAGCCTTCGTCCAGAGGTGCAGACACTGGTAGAACTGGAAAGTAGGCTGCAGGCCTCAGCATTGATGCCAGCCTCGGTGGAGCTTCCTCCTTGGAAAAACCTGCGATGAACACCGTATTGGTAGGGGGAAACCTCAGTGGCCCACTGGGCATCGATGCTGTCCCAGAAACCAATGCCAGCTGGATCAGTAACATACTGATGAGCATGTTGAGCTTCTTCAGAAGCGGTATGAGGACAGGTGGCACCGGGTCCGGTGCTGTCAGTGCCACGGGATCCAAGCCCTGCAGCATCTGTTCCACCACTAACTGGACTTGGCGCTTCAGCAACTCCTTGAACGTTGCCGATTCCAACATGGACTGGGAGGAAGGAGAGGTGGCCATATCCTCTTCGGATCCTCGAGGTGCATCGGTTACTGGCATCAGGACCAGTCGAGACCATCGCAGACACCTGAAACTGATAGAGGATTGGCACTCATCACCGTGGGGGCACTTTGGGGGCTATGCCAAAAAAGCCAGTGCATCCCTGTGCCTGGCATCGTGCATCGATAGGGACTAATACCGATTCTTCTTCAGCTTCCCTTGATGGTTGGCCCAGTCTTTCCTCAGTGCAGAGAGCTATGATGAGGAACCTGACATCCTTGGCCTGGAGGAGATCAATGATGGCCGATCTCCGGCCCCCCTGTCTTCCGATGGCATCAACGGAACCGATAGTCCCACCAATGTTGATGGCTTGGTGTCCATAGGTGTGGCTCCTTGGTCCTTTGATGCCGATGGCTCAGATTTCTTCGACACAAAGAGCTGTTCCATCTTGTCGAGTTAAAGCAGACATCCCTTCTGGGGTCTTCTGGGCACATAAGTGGCAACCCCGAATGCCATGAGATGCACCCAGGCAGAGGACACATATGTCATATGGATCTTTGAAGGACAAGGTTCTCGGGCACCGGGGGAATCACCAAAAACTGGAAGTGGCCATGCAGGATGAAAAACAAAAGGGGCATGAACCAAAAATGATGGTGGTGGGGCATTGATGGCTGGTGGGCACCGATGCACCACCATACGCCTGGGGGAATTCTGTGCAAAAATACTTAAAATTCTGCACACAAAAACTTAAAATTCTGCAAAATTCTGCAAACTTTCTTTTGGTCAAAATATCACAATTTACATGCCAGTCTTTAAGTAATTATATTTTAAATTAATACAGAAAAACATTATTACTTAGAGATGCAGAATTTTAAATATTTTGAGCAGAATTTCTCTAGAAATTCACTGTAAGATTGTCCCTTCCACTCGCTCTCCCTACTCCCCTGGCCACTTTGCTCTCTCAAACCCCAACTCCTCCACCTGCCAGTATCTCTCCCCTCCACCTCTAGGCCCAACCTCTTCCACTCTATCGCCAGTCCCAGAGTTTGACCCCGTTCTCAGTACTGCCCCTCACACAAGATCCCTCTGACCCTCACTCTCTCTCACACATGCTCCCTCTCTCTAGTACACATACACACACACCCTCATACAGGCTCCCTCACTCTCACGCACACACACACATCCCCTCATACAGGGTCCCTCTCTCTTGCATACACACCCACACAAGCTCCCTTTCTCTCTCACACATACATCCTCACACAGGCTACCTATGTCTCTCTCTCACGCTCCCCTTCACACAGGCTCTGTCTCACACATACACAATCCCTTCACACAGGCTAGCACCCTCACATACACGATCCCTTTTTCATACACACGCGCTCCCAGTCTCTCACACACATACACACGCCTTCACAATCTCCTCATATAGGCTCCTCTCTCTCTCTGGCACCCACACTCAAGCATCCCCCCCCCCCTGCTCTCTCACCTCCCATGCTCTCTCTCACACCCTCATGCTCACCCCCCTGCTTTCTCTCTCACACTCCCCTCCCCCACACCCCTCTTCCTGCTCTCTCACCTCTACTCCCACACACCCTTCTCCTCTCTCTTACACCCTTCTCCTCTCTCTTACACCCTTCTCCTCTGACATGCACACACATTCACTTTCACCAGGGCCTTCATTGTCGGGGCGAGTGGACCGTGTCCAGCGGCACACTGGGGCCTTCATCTTCACGCGCTCCGTTCGCGGCATGCTGGAGTCTCCTTTGCCATTTTCTGCGCAGAAAATGGCAATTCTGCACAGGAGGGGAATTCTGCACTCCGCAGTAACACAGAATTCCCCCAGGACTAACCACTACCACAGGGAATCGACCGTGAAATGAAACTTACCCGAATTGCTGAAAATCCCTACTAGAAGACACTACGGGAGGGCATCGAGCGGGACCCAACATGGAACAAAGAGGAAAAATCCATGAAAAATGCAAGAAAAAGCAGTTTGACAAGGCTAAAAAAACCAAACAAAAAAACAGCCAAAGTGAGCTCACTCACACCTTGAGGCTTACAGCTCCATGGGAAAAGAGAGACTGGAGAGGGTCCCCACATGGTTGCGTAGTTTAGGGCATGCTGGGCATTCTCAGGCTGCCTATAAAACTTCTAGAAATTTTGACATGAGTTTTCCGCATCAGGGCTCCATCTGATGATGTCACTGATGTGTGAGGACTAACATCCTGCTTGTCCTTGGATAATTCTTATGATCCTTCTCCCTTATCATGGGCAGAAACAAACAAAGCCACTCCTCTCCCATTCAACACAAGAATCTGTAGAGCACTCCACCCCTATCACAAGTAGAAACTCCAAGGGGCACCTATCACCAGCAGAGAATCCCTGACGCACTCCTCTTCTACCACCAGCAGAGGATCCCTGATGCACTCCTCTCCTACCACCAGCAGAGGATCCCTGACGCACTCCTCTTCTACCACCAGCAGAGGATCTCTGACGCACTCCTCTCCTACCACCAGCAGAGAATCCCTGACGCACTCCTCTCCTACCACCAGCAGAGAATCCCTGACGCACTCCTCTTCTACCACCAGCAGAGGATCCCTGACGCACTCCTCTTCTACCACCAGCAGAGAATCCCTGACATACATCTCCCCTATCACCAGCAGAGAATCCCTGACGCACTCCTCCCCTATCACCAGCAGAGAATCCCTGACGCACTCCTCTCCTACCACCAGTAGAGAATCCCTGACGCACTCCTCCCCTACCACCAGCAGAGAATCCCTGACGCACTCCTCTCCTACCACCAGCAGAGAATCCCTGACGCACTCCTCTTCTACCACCAGCAGAGAATCCCTGACGCACTCCTCTCCTACCACCAGTAGAGAATCCCTGACGCACTCCTCCCCTATCACCAGCAGAGAATCCCTGATGTACAACTCCCCTATCACCAGCAGAGAATCCCTGACGCACTCCTCTTCTACCATCAGTAGAGAATCCCTGACGTACTCCTCCCCTATCACCAACAGAGAATCCCTGATGTACAACTCCCCTATCAACAGCTGAGAATCCCTGACGCACTCCTCTTCTACCACCAGTAGAGAATCCCTGACGCACTCCTCTTCTACCACCAGCAGAGGATCCCTGACGCACTCCTCTTCTACCACCAGCAGAGAATCCCTGATGCACTCCTCTCCTACCACCAGTAGAGAATCCCTGACGCACTCCTCCCCTATCACCAGCAGAGAATCCCTGATGTACACCTCCCCTACCACCAGCAGAGAATCCCTGACGCACTCCTCTCCTACCACCAGTAGAGAATCCCTGACGTACTCCTCTTCTACCACCAGTAGAGAATCCCTGATGTACAACTCCCCTATCACCAGCAGAGAGTCTCTGACGCACTCCTCTTCTACCACCAGTAGAGAATCCCTGACGAACTCCTCTTCTACCACCAGCAAAGAATCCCTGATGTACAACTCCCCTACCACCAGCAGAGAATCCCTGATGCACTCCTCTCCTACCACCAGTAGAGAATCCCTGACGCACTCCTCTTCTACCACCAGCAGAGGATCCCTGACGCACTCCTCTTCTACCACCAGCAGAGAATCCCTGACGCACTCCTCTCCTATCACCAGCAGAGAATCCCTGACACATTCCTCTCCTATCACCAGCAGAGAATCCCTGACGCATTCCTCTCCTATCACCAGCAGAGAATCCCTGACGCACTCCTCCCCTACCACCAGCAGAGAATCCCTGATGTACAACTCCCCTACCACCAGCAGAGAATCCCTGATGCACTCCTCTTCTACCACCAGCAGAGAATCCCTGATGCACTCCTCTTCTACCACCAGCAGAGAATCCCTGATGTACAACTCCCCTACCACCAGCAGAGAATCCCTGACGCACTCCTCTCCTACCACCAGCAGAGAATCCCTGATGCACTCCTCTTCTACCACCAGCAGAGAATCTCTGACGCACTCCTCTTCTACCACCAGCAGAGAATCCCTGACATACATCTCCCCTATCACCAGCAGAGAATCCCTGACGTACATCTCCCCTATCACCAGCAGAAAATCCCTGACGCACTCCTCTTCTACCACCAGCAGAGAATCCCTGACATACATCTCCCCTATCACCAGCAGAAAATCCCTGACGCACTCCTCTCCTATCACCAGCAGAGAATCCCTGATGCACTCCTCCCCAACAACCAGCAGAGAATCCCTGACGCACTCCTCCCCTACCAGCAGAGACTCCAAGGGGCACCCCTCCCATATCACCAGCAGAGAATCCCTGATGCATTCATCCTCTATCACCAGCAGAGACTCCCTGACGTACTCCTCCCCTACCACCAGCAGAGAGTCTCTGACGCACTCCTCCCTATCACCAGCAGAGAATCCCTGATGCACTCCTCCCCTACCACCAGCAGAGACTCCAAGGAGCACTCCTCCCCTACCACCAGCAGAGATTTCAAGGGGCACTTCTCCCCTATCACCAGCAGAGACTCCATGGGGCACTCCTCCCCTATCACCAGAAGAGACTCCTCAGGGCACTGTTCCCCTATCACCAAAAGAGATAAAGAACATAAGAAATTGCATGCTGGGTCAGACCAAGGGTCCATCAAGCCCAGCATCCTGTTTCCAACAGAGGCCAAACCAGGCCATAAGAACCTGGCAAGTACCCAAACACTAAGAAGATCCCATGCTACTGATGCAATTAATAGCAGTGGCTATTCCCTAAGTAAACTTGATAAATAGCAGGTAATGGACTTCTCCTCCAAGAACTTATCCAAACCTTTTTTGAACCCAGCTACACTAACTGCACTAACCACATCCTCTGGCAACAAATTCTAGAGTTTAATTGTGCGTTGAGTGAAAAAGAAATTTCTCCGATTAGTCTTAAATGTGCTACTTGCTAACTTCATGGAGTGCCCCCTAGTCCTTCTATTATCCGAAAGTGTAAATAACCGAGTCACATCTACTTGTTCAAGACCTCTCATGATCTTAAAGACCTCTCTCATATCCCCCCTCAGCCGTCTCTTCTCCAAGCTGAAAAGCCCTAACCTCTTCAGCCTTTCCTCATATGGGAGTTATTCCATCCTCTATAGGAAACTCCTTCCCTGTCAAGAGCAGAGACCCCTCAGGACATTCCCCCCCCCCCCCCCCCATCAATAGCAGAGACTCCCTGAGGCGCTCCTCTCCTATCACTCTAGTATAATGTTCCTTAATTCTTCTTCACATATAAGCAGAATCCATCTTTGATGCTGACAATGGTCAGCATTTTACAGACCTGATAGAGTTCCTGCATGAACTCCGGAGCGTTGTCGTTGATGTCCTCAACAATGATAGTTACATTAGCCTGGGTCTCGTGCTTGGAGTCTGAAGAGCGTACAGTGAGGGTATACCAGCTTCGATCCTCAAAGTCCAGGGCTTGTGTCAAAGAGATCTGTCCACCATAGGGAAGAATGCTGAAAGTTTCCCGTGACACACTGTCCAGGAGGAGGGCATAGGAAAGGGCAGGGCCAGAGTCCACATCGTTTCCTGTCACCTGCGTGATCATAGTGCCAACCAGAGTATCTGGGGAGAAAGGGAAGAGTTATAGACAGATATACCAAGCATTTCATCAAGTGCACTCTTGTCTTGAGAAGTTCATGCCTCAATAAATTGGTCCATAAGATGCCACCAGCCTGTCGTTGGCATGCATGGCCATGAAACACTGGCAGTTAACAACTGCACCACACTGCATCAAGAATCACTGCTAGGCAAGAACACAGGACACTGCAAAGTACTAGTAAATACTGCCACGTAACACACAGCGCCACAGCAGGCCAAGACACAGTACCAGGAAACCACCTCACCACACTGCATCAAGAGCCACTGCAAGGCAAAACCACACTGCACTGCACACTACTGAGACACACTGCCAGGTAACAAGAAATAATGCTGCAACACTATAAGGAAAATGCTGAGTAATGACTTGCACAGCTAAGGACAAAGTGTCATGATATAAAGTTACAGGGAGGAAGATTTGGAAAACATGAGAAAATACTTCTTTACTGAGAATATTGCAAACCCCTTGCATAGTCTACGGCAGATGCAGTGCCAAAATTAGCTGTGACAGAATATAAACATGACTGGGACATGCAGAGAGTGCAGGAGTAAAGGGAGATGGTGTTAACAGATAGAAGAAATGAGGGAAAAGCCTTGAGTGTTTGCTCATCATGTGGAACTTTAAGAGGCCAAAGAGGTGAGAGTATAAGCAAAAGGACATAGTGTAGAGGTAAAACTGCATCAGGTTTCCAAGGCTGCTGGGGTAACCTGCACGGTGCAGCCATGGTGAAACAGCACTGGGGTAATCCACAGGAAGCAATCATGGTGAAACAGCACTGGGGTAATCCACAGGGAGCAGTCATGGTGAAACAGCACTGGGGTAATCCACAGGGAGCAGTCATGGTGAAACAGCACTGGGGTAATCTGCAGGGAGCAGCCATGGTGAAACAGCACTGGAGTAATCCACAGGGAGCAGCCATGGTGAAATAGCACTGGGGTAATCTGCACGGAGCAGTCATGGTGAAACAGCACTGGGGTAATCTGCAGGGAGCAGCCATGGGGAAACAGCACTGGCATAATCTGCACAGAGCAGTCATGGTGAAACAGCATTGGGGTAATCCGCACGGAGCAGTCATGGTGAAATAGCACTGGGGTAATCCGCAGGGAGCAGCCATGGGGAAACAGCACTGGCATAATCTGCAGGGAGCAGCCATGGGGAAACAGCACTGGAATAATCCGCAGGGAGCAGCCATGGGGAAACAGCACTGGGATAATCCACACGGAGCAGTCATGGTGAAACAGCACTGGAATAATCTGCAGGGAGCAGCCATGGGGAAACAGCACTGGAATAATCTGCAGGGAGCAGCCATGGGGAAACAGCACTGGCATAATCTGCAGGGAGCAGCCATGGGGAAACAGCACTGGAATAATCTGCAGGGAGCAGCCATGGGGAAACAGCACTGGAATAATCTGCAGGGAGCAGCCATGGGGAAACAGCACTGGAATAATCTGCAGGGAGCAGCCATGTTGAAACAGCACTGGCATAATCTGCAGGGAGCAGCCATGGGGAAACAGCACTGGCATAATCTGCAGGGAGCAGCCATGGTGAAACAGCACTGGAATAATCTGCAGGGAGCAGCCATGGGGAAACAGCACTGGCATAATCTGCAGGGAGCAGCCATGGGGAAACAGCACTGGAATAACCTTCAGGGAGCAGCCATGGGGAAACCACCGGAATAATCTACATGGAGTAACCATGGTTATAACTGTAACAGCACTGGGGTAACCTGCACGGAGCAGCCATGGTTATACCTGTAACAGCACTGGGGTAACCTGCACGGAGCAGCCATGGTTATACCTGTAACAGCACTGGGTAACCTGCACGGAGCAGCCATGGTTATACCTGTAACAGCACTGGGGTAACCTGCACGGAGCAGCCATGGTTATACCTGTAACAGCACTGGGGTAACCTGCACGGAGCAGCCATGGTTATACCTGTAACAGCACTGGGTAACCTGCACGGAGCAGCCATGGTTATACCTGTAACAGCACTGGGGTAACCTGCACGGAGCAGCCATGGTTATACCTGTAACAGCACTGGGGTAACCTGCACGGAGCAGCCATGGTTATACCTGTAACAGCACTGGGGTAACCTGCACGGAGCAGCCATGGTTATACCTGTAACAGCACTGGGGTAACCTGCACGGAGCAGCCATGGTTATACCTGTAACAGTACTGGGTAACCTGCTAGGAGTGACCATGGTTATAACTCTAATAGCACTGTGGTAACTTACAAGGAGTCAGTAGCTCATGTACAAGCAGTGCATATTGAAGACATCTGCAATATTGGAATATGGTCGTCAGTGCACGTCTTTATGTCTCTTTGCATCTGTGGGCAATCTATAAAAGTTGACAGTAAATGTGGACAAGCAGTTTCACTTAGTTTGTTAACCTGGTAGTCTACTCTGAATGTTGGGGTCCAGATTACTTATTCAATAAATGCTTCAGTGCAACCCTCAGCTTGGGACTCCCCACATATCATGGCTAATTTAGCCCTGCTTATTGATGGAGAAAGCAAGTTTGCTTACCATAAACAGCAGAATGAATTAGCCATGCTAAATATCTGCCCGTCTCTCTGAAGAGTCGACTACTGAGCTAGGCTTAGCTCTTCAATCCATTGAGTGGCTCACGAGGCAATGCCCATGTGGGAATTCCTGCACATGCTCAGTTGAGCATAAAGCTCTATGAGTTTAGAGCCTATAAGTAAAGAATTACCTGAGCTAAAAGATTCCAATTTATCCCTGTCAACTGAAAAACAGGCTGTTAATACAAACAAAAAGCAAACTTTGAAATGTCTGTACGTGAATGCCAGAAGTCTAAGTAGTAAGATGGGAGAATTAGAATGAATAGCAGCGAATGACAGACATAAGTGGCATCTCAGAGACATGGTGGAAGGAAGATAACCAATGGGACAGTGCTATATCAGGTTACAAATTATAACGCAATGATAGAGAAGAGCAACTTGGTGGTGGGATGGTGCTTTTTGTCTGGGATGACAGAATCCAACAGGATAAAGATCCTGCATGAGACTAAATACACAATCGAATCTTTATGGCTAGAAACCCCTCGTGTGTTGGGGAAGAGTATAGTGATAGGAGTATACTACCGTCCACCTTGCTAATATGATGAGGCGGATGATAAAACGCTAAGAGAAATTAGGGAAGCTAACCAAATTGGTAGTGTGGTAATAATAAGAACTTGCCATGCTGGGTCAGACCAAGGGTCCATCAAGCCCAGCATCCTGTTTCCAACAGAGGCCAAACCAGGCCACAAGAACCTGGCAATTACCCAAACACTAAGAAGATCCCATGCTACTGATGCTAGTAATGGCAGTGGCTATTCCCTAAGGGAGATTTCAATTACCACAAATTAAAGAGAGTGCAAAACAACCCCAAACTTAGGCCAAAAACCAACATAAACAAATATGGGATCAAACCAAAGTTATTTTAGACTCCGGTATAACCTTCACATATTAGTAAGTGAGTTGTCTTAATACACGTTACATGTCTCATTACTTATCGCTCATTCGTCTAACATTATCTATGTTTTTTATTTTGTGGTTATCTGCATATTGTTATTTTAAGTTAGATCATATGTATTTTTGAAGAGCCAGGTTTTAAGCTCCTGTTTGAAACTCTTTCTGTTATCAGACGTAATGTCCCTGGTAGAGAATTACACAACTTGGGGCCTGCTATGGAAAATATTCGGTCTCTTATTTGCATTAGATGTGTACTCCGTGTTGTAGGCACAGTTAATATTCCTTTGTTTTGCGATCTTAGCGTTCGCTGTGGTGTGCATGGTTGCAGTGTCATGGGTTTCTGTCATTGATGATATTAAAGATTAGTGTTAATACTTTATAATGGATTCTGGATTGTACTGGCAGCCAGAGAGGGGGTGATGTGGTCCAATTTCCGTGTCCTATTAAAAGTCTTGCTGAGGCATTTTGTATTAACTGTAATTATTTTAATAGTCCTGAAGGTAGGCCTAGTAACAGGGAGCTGCAGTAGTCTATGTCTGAGAATATTAATGTTTTAAGAGAGTGTGGAAGCCCTGGAAAGTTAGTAAAGATTTCAACCGATGTAATATTTGCATCTTGGAGTATCCTGTTTTAATTAATTTGCTTATGTGCTTTTTAATTGTAATGTTCTCATCAATCTGTATTCCTAGGTCCTGGCAAATAGAATGAAGAACTGTATGTCTTCTGCATATAAGATGAAGTTGATTCCTAGTTCCGCTAGTTATGCATACAGAGGAAGTATATAAATGTTGAATAGTGTTGTCAAGAGTGATGAACCCTGGGGGACAGCTGTATCGATAGGGAAGGTGTCAGATATGTGGTTGCTCAATTTGACTTGGAATGTTCTATTGGCTAGGAAGGAAGAGAACCATTTGAGAACACTTCCGTCTATTCCAATTTTTCTCAACTGATGGCATAGCAGGATGTAGTCCACAGTGACGAAGGCTATTGTTAAATCAGTTAGCACCAGGATAAAGGATTCATCATTGTCAAACCCCTGTATTACAGGGTTTATTAAAGATAGGAGTAAAGTTTCTGTTGATCGATATTTTCTGAATCTGAATTGGTTTGGATATAGAATATCGTTATCTTCTAGGTGGTTTTCCAATTGAGATAGCATTGCTTTTCCTAGAAATTTTGCGATAAAAGGCAAGTTGGATATTGGTCAATAATTGTCCCAATTGTAAATTCTGCCAGTTTTGTTTTTTAGGATTGGTTTGATCACAGCTTGTTTTTCCCCAGGAGGTACCAAACCTTCTGAGAGTGAATGGTTGATTATAGTTGAGATTGTCGGAGTGATTACACTGTATACTATTTTCAGGGAACTTGCAGGAATTGGGTCCAGTGAGTGGGTAGCAGGCTTAATTTTGGTAATGATTTGATTAATTAGTTACTCTGTCGAATGTGGTCCATGTTTTTCTTCTGGTTCTTTTGTTGGTGAGCATGAGGAGAATTGTGTTTTTAACCTATTGATTTTATCTAACAATGAGGTGGCATATTTGTTGCAGGCATTCTTTGAGAAGTAATAGTTACTCAAGATGGAGGAAGATGGGTCCTTGATTAAGTTTTGACAGTTTCGAAGAGTAATTTGGAATTAAATATTATCCCGTGAATCTGTTTTGCATAGTAATATTTTTTTGCTTTATTGATTTGTGCATGGTATTTTGTTAGGTGGGATCTGTATTTTCCTAGGGATTCTGTAGAAGGGCATTTCCGCCATTGTTTTTCAGATTTCCTTAGTGTCTGTTTAGTGCGTCTTAGCTCTTCGCTGTACCATGGTTTCTTTTGTTTAGAAGTATTTAGTTCTTTTTGGAACGTTTATGCCTGGACTGGGCTTATGTTATTGGCTATATCATTGACGATTTTATCCCAGAAGTCAAAAGCTGAGGAGGCATTAGTTTGATTAAAGTCAATTAGCTTATTTTTAATTGATTCTTCAAGTACATCCAATTCTATCTTTTTTCTGAATGTGAAAGTTTGACTATTATTTAAATAAATAACAAATATTATTTAAATTTGTTTGCTTTGTGTTGAGGAGGGTTATATCTGCTTTTATTAGTTGGGGATCAGACCAGGGCAATATATTATGGCAGGTATTGATTGCACAATTATTGTGATTGGCAAATAAATATTAGATCAAGGATAAGTCCTGCTTTATGAGTGGGCTTTGTTACAAACTGTGAGCATCCCATTGCTTCCACTATATCTAAAAAAATGTCAATGCTGTGGTTTTTGGTGTTCTTTAGGAAAATTGGTTCTTACCTGCTAATTTTCATTCCTATAGTACCACAGATCAGTCCAGACTCCTGGGTTTATGAAGCCCTGCCAGCAGAGAGAGTCTCACTGACACTGCTTCATAATCCCTGGTGCCACCTGCAGTTCCTCAGTATTGACCTGTACCCAAGCACAAACCACTTGCAAAACTTGAAAAAACCTGTAAAAACATTTCAAACAAGTCTGTATTCCATACCCTGAAAAAATGTAGATTGAACAAAAGAATTACAGCTGAGTGGACGACTCTCCACCTCCCTAGATCCTGTGGGTTTTGGATTGATCCGTGGTACTACAGGAACAAAAATCAGCAGGTAAGGACCAATTTCCCTTTCCCTGTATGGACCCGGATCAGTCCAGACTCCTGGGATGTACCAAAGCTCCCTATTGAGGGTGGGACCTGGACAGTCCCGCTCGCAAGACACTGTCACCAGACGACCGAGACTCTGAATTCCCAACATCCTAAGCCTCGGGACCTTTAGCACCACATTTACCCGTTTTAAAACTAGAATGGGGAGAATAGATGGAATAGCGACCTTTGCCCCGTTCACCCTGAGGAACTGGAACCACCGCTCCTAAGTCCCGTAACCTGTCTAACATAGCCCGAACCACCTGATGCTTTTCCAACGACCCGCAGGGGGAAACTAGAAACAAGTTGCGAACAGGCTGAGCAAATTCTAATGCATAACCATCTCTTATTACGCTGAGGACACATTGATCCTGAGTGATCTTGGCCTACTCCCCGTAAAATCGCGCTAGGTGACCCCCTATAAAAGGAACGGCAGAGTGGACCAGCCTCACCTTATTGTGGGGCTATGGCTCCTGCAGAATCACTGATGGTGAACATAAGAACATAAGAAATTGCCATGCTGGGTCAGACCAAGGGTCCATCAAGCCCAGCATCCTGTTTCCAACAGAGGCCAATCCAGGCCACAAGAACCTGGCAATTACCCAAACACTAAGAAGATCCCATGCTACTGATGCAATTAATAGCAGTGGCTATTCACTAAGTAAATTTGATTAATAGCCGTTAATGGACTTCTCCTCCAAGAACTTATCCAAACCTTTTTTGAACCCCGCTACACTAACGGCACTAACCACATCCTCTGGCAACAAATTCCAGAGCTTTATTGTGCGTTGAGTGAAAAAGAATTTTCTCCGATTAGTCTTAAATGTGCTACTTGCTAACTTCATGGAATGCCCCCTCGTCCTTCTATTATTCGAAAGTGTAAATAACCGATTCACATCTATTCGTTCAAGACCTCTCATGATCTTAACGATCTCTATCATATCCCCCCTCAGCAGTCTCTTCTCCAAGCTGAACAGCCCTAACCTCTTTAGTCTTTCCTCATAGGGGAGCTGTTCCATCCCCTTTATCATTTTGGATGCCCTTCTCTGTACCTTCTCCATCGCAACTATATCTTTTTTGAGATGCGGCGACCATAATGCCTCTGTACCGCTCCAAAGTGAGGCCGCACCTTGAATATTGTGTGCAGTTCTGGTCGCCGCATTGCAAAAAAGATATAATTGTACTGGAGAAAGTACAGTGAAGGGTGACCAAAATGATAAAGGTGAAAGAACGTCTCTCCTATGAGGAAAGGCTAAAGAGGCTAGGGCTGTTCAGCTCAGAGAAGAAACGGATATTGTTAGCTATGATAAGAGGTCAACAAAATCATGAAAGGACTTGAACGGGTAAATGTGAATCGGTTATTTACTTTTTTGGATAATACAAGGACTAGGGGCACTCCATGAAGTTAGCAAATAGCTCATTAAAACAATTCGGAGAAAATTATTTTTCACTCAATGCATAATTAAGCTCTGGAATTCATCGCCAGAGGATGTGGTTATGGCAGTTAGTGTAACTGGGTTTAAAAATGTTTTGGATAAGTTCCTAGAGCAGAAGTCCATCAAGTGCTATTAATCAGTAAGGATTAGTACCTTGGGATCTATTCATTTAATGTTTGGGTACTTGCCAGGTACTTAAGAACATAAGAACATAAGAAATTGCCATGCTGGGTCAGACCAAGGGTCCATCAAGCCCAGCATCCTGTTTCCAACAGAGGCCAAAACCAGGCCACAAGAACCTGGCAATTACCCAAACACTAAGAAGATCCCATGCTACTGATGCAATTAATAGCAGTGGCTATTCCCTAAGTAAAATTGATTAATAGCCATTAATGGACTTCTCCTCCAAGAACTTATCCAAACCTTTTTTGAACTTGGTTGGCCATTGTTGGAAACAGAATGCTGGGCTTGATGGACCCTTGGTCTGACCCAGTATGGCATATCTTATGTTCTTAGGTTCTTAATCACCTTGAAAGGACTGCCCCAGGACTGACCTCAATAAGAGAACTGCTCCCCTCGCATGACATGACCTCCTAACATCATGAAAACGCAAGCGAGACTGAAAAGGCCGCTTGTCCTTAGGCTTATCTTCCAGCAACTTATATACCTTATTCTCACCCAGATCCTTCATCAAGTGCTCCAGATCCTCTCCAAAACGAGGCATCCCTTGAAAGGCAGAGACCCCAAACTGAGACTTAGACAAAACATCTGCCGACCAGTTACGCAGCCACAATAACCGCTTGGCTGACATCGTGGAGCTCATAATATGGGACTAAGTTCTCACCAAGTCAAATAAGGCATCTGCCACGTAAGCAGCGGATACCTCCATGCACACAGCTTTATCTGGCTGATCACCAGATTTTGCCTGCCCATCCTGAAGCTATTGAACCCAGTTCAGGCAAGCTCTTTGCATGAAGCTGGAGCAGATAGCTATTGGCAGACTCAAGGCAGATACCTCAAAAATGCTCTTGAGGTGAATCTCTGACGTACGATCTTGAATATCCTTCAACACTGCGGAGCCCGCGACGGGGATAGTCATCGTCTTTGTGATTGCCAAAACTGCAGTGTCCACCTTTGGAAGGGAAAAGATCTCCAACGTCTGTTCCCAGCAGGGGGTAGAGCTTAGCCATCACCCTTCCCACTCTCAAGCTGGAGTCAGGCATACCCCATTCTTAATCCACCATCTTTTTCACCGATTTATGATAAGGAAAAGCTCTCATGGAACCCCGAAGCCCATCCAGAACTGGTTCCGCTCCTTCCATATCGGAGTCTTCCTGCAGGAGTTTTTGCCCAAGTTCCTCCAAGACCTGAAGAATCAAAGGGCCTAACTCCTCCTTCCTGAATAAGCTGAGTACTTTGGGGTCTTCTCCCTCCGAGACTGGAATATCCTCTAGATCATCTCCCTGAGACAAGCCGGCATCATCCGGATCAACAACCTGGTCCGACACCAACAATGTGTTCTGTGTCCCGGGGTCCTCCTGTGACCCAACAGAGTCATCCAAGTCCTCACCAGCCACCCAAGACACCGCTAATGCTGTCCTAATGAAGACCTATTTCCATGGGACTGCTCATGCCCAGGAGCGCAACCCAGACCCCGAAGAGGGTGAGACTGGCTACCCAGACCTGCCTAAGAACATGACATACTGGGTCAGACCAAGAGTCCATCAAGCCCAGCAACCTGTCTCCAACAGTGGCCAATCCAGGCCATAAGAACCTGGCAAGTACCCAAAAACTTAGTCTATTCCATGCTACTGATGCTAGTAATAGCAGTGGCTATTTTCTAAGTCAACCTAATTGACAGCAGATAATGGACTTCTCCTCCAAGAACTTATCCAATCCTTTTTTAAACACAGCTATACTAACTGCACTAACCACATCCTCTGGCAACAAATTCCAGAGTTTAATTGTGCGTTGAGTAAAAAAGAACTTTCTCCGATTAGTTTTAAATGTGCCACATGCTAACTTCATGGAGTGCCCCCTAGTCTTTCTAGTATCCGAAAGAGTAAATAACCGATTCACATCTACCCGTTCTAGACCTCTCATGATTTTAAACAGCTCTATCATATCCCCCACTCAGCCATCTCTTCTCCAAACCTGCTGAGCTAAATAAGCTTCATGCAGCAGGAGGGCAAAATCCGCAGAGAAAGCATGAGAAGCCTTCAGGATCTGTGTGGGTGCAGCATCAGCGGATGCAGGCACTGGCAGATCTAAGTAAATTTCGTCATGTGCCTCCCCCCAGCTTTTCCATCGTGGTCGGGTGGGTCAGAGAAAGTTGCAGAGGCAAAACTCCCCCCTCTTCTGTCTGAGACAACAGGGCTGCGGGGGCAGCCAAAATGGCTGCTGTTACTGTGTCAGAGAAAATCGGGGGCCTGCTGCGGGCCACATTTCGGTGCTTCAAAGGAGCCCTCGGGTGAGAGACCGAATGATGCCTCACACCTTTTGTGGTCGCTGGGGGCTCTGATGGTCCCTCTCACCCTGAAATGCAGGCCGTACATAGACTGAAGCAGCTCAGCCGCGCCGGCATTGCTTCACATGTGCGGCAAACAGAGACGCAAACCATTCTCTCGTCACCAGGAAAAACCTCCTGCCGAGCCCTGAGCAACACCGCGATCGGGAAAAAAACAAACGGAGCCTGACCACCCACTACTAGCAGGACTGGAAGGAGAAAGCCGCCCGCGAGACAGACGTACTTTGGTTTTTTAAAAATAATTGTCCAGCTCAGGTTCAGCAAAAAGCAACAAATAAGGAGAGAAAGTCTGAATTCAGAATTTTAAAAGAAAAAAGGAAGGAAGGCAAGTTGAGCAAAAGAAAAAATTACCAACCGCCCTGAGCCTGCAGCTGCATGAGCAGCCTCGTGAAGGGGAGGGATCTGGACCACCAGGATTTACACCCCACGCATTAACGGAGCGAGCATACAAAAAGGTCACCGACCTCCAGCTCATCCACTTCAACCAAGCAGAGAAGGATCCAACAGGACCTAAACACCCTGGGAGGAAAGGCTCACCACAAAACAGAAAAACTTGCCAGTCTGCAGAACTGCAGGTATATGTACCAGCCACCATCTGCTGGAGAGAGAGAAATACTGAGGAACTGCAGGTTTATGCACCAGCCACCATCTGCTGGAGACAGAGAAATACTGAGGAACTGCAGGTTTATGTACCAGCCACCATCTGCTGGAGACAGAGAAATACTGAGGAACTGCAGGTTTATGCACCAGCCACCATCTGCTGGAGACAGAGAAATACTGAGGAACTGCAGGTTTATGCACCAGCCACCATCTGCTGGAGACAGAGAAATACTGAGGAACTGCAGGTTTATGCACCAGCCACCATCTGCTGGAGACAGAGAAATACTGAGGAACTGCAGGTGGCACCAAGGATTATAAAACAGTGTCAGTGAGACTCTCTCTGCCTCCATCTGCTGGCAGGGATGCATGAACCCAGGAGTCTGGACTGATCCGGATACATGCAGGAAACTACTTGTAGGTTGAAGTCTCCTACAATTAATGTAGAATCAGGTGATGGAAACACTTTAGTGAATAATTCAATTAGAGGTGAGCAGTCTTTCTGAAGTATACCAGAGGCGTAATAGACCATTCCAATGTTTATTTGTGGTGATTTTAGTATTGCCACCTCATAGGGAGGATTAATATCTACTTTGTAAGGTTTAAGTTTAAGTTCTTTTTTTTTTTTTTTTTACAGATTATTAGTAACCCCCCACCTTTACATTTAGGTCTGGGGAAGTGACAGACATCATAGTTGGGTTGGTCAGTTTGATTTAAGAGCACATTATCTTTGTCATTCATCCAGGTTTGGGAAATGTAGAAGATAGTAGGATTTAAATCCTCTAACCAATCATTCATCAGTGGGATTTTTTTTTGACAGTGACTGAACATTCAATAAAAAGAGTGTGAACATTAGTCAAGAAGAGATTGCAGAAGAGTTGTTACATATCGTGGGGAAGACAATCTTTGCGTTTTTCTTTGCTTGTGTTCTGTGAGTCTCCTTAGATTTCTGTATATTCCCCATCCTATGATGGTTTTGATAAGGTGAGTCGACTCCATTATTATAGCTGTAGGATTAGGGCGAGATTAAATAGTCACTTCGGTTCAGTGTGCTGCAGCGGTCAAAAAAGCAAACAGAATGTTGGGAATTATTAGGAAGGGAATGGTGAATAAAACGGAAAATATCATAATGCCTCTGTATCGCTCCATGGTGAGACCGCACCTTGAGTACTGTGTACAATTCTGGTCGCTGCATCTCAAAAAAGATATAATTGCGATGGAGAAGGTACAGAGAAGGGCGACCAAAATGATAAAGGGGAATGGAACAACTCCCCTATGAGGAAAGACTAAAGAGGTTAGGTCTTTTCAGCTTGGAGAAGAGACGGCTGAGGGGAATATGATAGAAGTCTACAAAATCATAAAAGGATTTGAACGAGTAGATGTGAATAGGTTATTTACTCCCTCAGATAACAGAAGGACCAGGAGGGCACTCCATGAAGTTAGCAAGTAGCTCATTTACAACAAATCAAAGAAAATAATTTTTCACTCAATGCACAATTAAGCTCCTGAATTAATTGCCAGAGGATGTACTAAGGCAGTTAGTGTAGCTGGGTTTAAGGATTAGTAAGTTCCTGGAGGAGAAGTCCATAAACTGCTTTTAATCAATAGGGAACAGCCACTGCTTGCTGCCAGCATTAGTAGCTTGGCATCTATTTAATGTTTGGTACTTACCAGGTACTTGTGACTTGGTTTGGCCACTGTTGGACAGAATACTGGGCCTGATGGACCCTTGGTCTGACCCAGTATGGCATATCTTAGGTTCTAGAGCAAAGGGTCCGTTTGGCGTCGTCAGATGATGTCATCCACATAACATGGCTAATTCATCCTGCTGTCTATGGAGAACACCATTTACAGTAAGCAAACTTGCTTTATATGCTCATTTACTTAACGTGATAGAAAGCCAGTGGATGAGTTAATTGATCCTTATCTACCTTCATATACTGTGCTATTCTGTTATAGTGTGTGTGGTTGTGTTATTCTGTATATATACTGTTGTGTTTCTGCATTATTTCAGCAACTTTTAGTCTTCTTGTGGTACCACAGCTTTCCACGTAATGACTTCTGGTGATGCAACACTCTAAAGCACAACTTGCAGTGATGCAGCTCGCCAAGTAATGACTCGCAGGAACACAGGATGCTAAGTTATAACTCATTGTGATGCCGCAGCCAAGTAACGACTCACAGAGATGTGCACACCAAGTAACGACTCGCAACGATACAGCAGCCCAGGGATGAATTGAGGGATGCAGCACTCCAAATAACAACTTGCAGCAGTGCAGCATGCCAAGGGCCTGATTTCTGAACCTTTTCCCCCCCTCCCCTAGATTCAGGTTGAGAGAAAAGCCTTAGTGAATCAAGCACCAATAACAACTCGTGTTGATGCAACAGCCAAGTAATGACTCCCAGTAATGAAGCATACTAAGTAAAAAGAACATAAGAACATAAGAAAATGCCATACTGGGTCAGACCAAGGGTCCATCAAGCCCAGCATCCTGTTTCCAACAGTGGCCAATCCAGGCCATAAGAACCTGGCAAGTACCCACAAACTAAGTGTATTCCATGTAACCATTGCTAATGGCAATGGCTATTCTCTAAGTGAACTTAATAGCAGGTAATGGACTTCTCCTCCAAGAACTTATCCAATCCTTTTTTAAACACAGCTATACTAACTGTACGAACCACATTCTCTGGCAACAAATTCCAGAGTTTAATTGTGCGTTGAGTAAAAAAGAACTTTCTCCGATTAGTTTTAAATGTGCCCCATGCTAACTTCATGGAGTGTCCCCTAGTCTTTCTACTATCCGAAAGAGTAAATAACCGATTCACATCTACCCGTTCTAGACCTCTCCTGATTTTAAACACCTCTATCATATCCCCCCTCAGTCGTCTCTTCTCCAAGCTGAAAAGTCCTAACCTCTTTAGTCTTTCCTCATAGGGGAGTTGTTCCATTCCCCTTATCATTTTGGTAGCCCTTCTCTGTACCTTCTCCATCGCAATTATATCTTTTTTGAGATGCGGCGACCAGAATTGTACACAGTATTCAAGGTGCGGTCTCACCATGGAGCGATACAGAGGCATTATGACATTTTCCGTT
Source organism: Rhinatrema bivittatum (assembly GCF_901001135.1). Classification (NCBI taxonomy): domain Eukaryota; kingdom Metazoa; phylum Chordata; class Amphibia; order Gymnophiona; family Rhinatrematidae; genus Rhinatrema; species Rhinatrema bivittatum. The sequence goes on along the minus strand of NC_042619.1, from coordinate 891,501 downwards.
TTATTCATCATTCCTTTTCTAATAATTCCCAACATTCTGTTTGCTTTTTTGACTGCCGCAGCACACTGAACCGACGATTTCAATGTGTTATCCACTATGACACCTAGATCTCTTTCTTGGGTTGTAGCACCTAATATGGAACCCAACATCGTGTAATTATAGCATGGGTTATTTTTCCCTATATACATCACCTTGCACTTATCCACATTAAATTTCATCTGCCATTTGGATGCCCAATTTTCCAGTCTCACAAGGTCTTCCTGCAATTTATCACAATCTGCTTGTGATTTAACTACTCTGAACAATTTTGTGTCATCTGCAAATTTGATTATCTCACTCGTCGTATTTCTTTCCAGATCATTTATAAATATATTGAACAGTAAGGGTCCCAATACAGATCCCTGAGGCACTCCACTGCCCACTCTCTTCCACTGAGAAAATTGCCCATTTAATCCTACTCTCTGTTTCCTGTCTTTTAGCCAGTTTGCAATCCACGAAAGGACATCGCCACCTATCCCATGACTTTTTACTTTTCCTAGAAGCCTCTCATGAGGAACTTTGTCAAACGCCTTCTGAAAATCCAAGTATACTATATCTACCGGTTCACCTTTATCCACATGTTTATTAACTCCTTCAAAAAAGTGAAGCAGATTTGTGAGGCAAGACTTGCCCTGGGTAAAGCCATGCTGACTTTGTTCCATTAAACCATGTCTTTCTATATGTTCTGTGATTTTGATGTTTAGAACACTTTCCACTATTTTTCCTGGCACTGAAGTCAGGCTAACCGGTCTGTAGTTTCCCGGATCGCCCCTGGAGCCCTTTTTAAATATTGGGGTTACATTTGCTATCCTCCAGTCTTCAGGTACAATGGATGATTTTAATGATAAGTTACAAATTTTTACTAATAGGTCTGAAATTTCATTTTTTAGTTCCTTCAGAACTCTGGGGTGTATACCATCCGGTCCAGGTGATTTACTACTCTTCAGTTTGTCAATCAGGCCTACCACATTTTCTAGGTTCACCGTGATTTGATTCAGTCCATCTGAATCATTACCCATGAAAACCTTCTCCATTACGGGTACCTCCCCAACATCCTCTTCAGTAAACACCGAAGCAAAGAAATCATTTAATCTTTCCGCGATGGTCTTATCTTCTCTAAGTGCCCCTTTAACCCCTCGATCATCTAACAGTCCAACTGACTCCCTCACAGGCTTTCTGCTTCGGATATATTTAAAAAAGTTTTTACTGTGAGTTTTTGCCTCTACAGCCAACTTCTTTTCAAATTCTCTCTTAGCCTGTCTTATCAATGTCTTACATTTAACTTGCCAATGTTTATGCTTTATCCTATTTTCTTCTGTTGGATCCTTCTTCCAATTTTTGAATGAAGATCTTTTGGCTAAAATAGCTTCTTTCACCTCCCCTTTTAACCATGCCGGTAGTCGTTTTGCCTTCTTTCCACCTTTCTTAATGTGTGGAATACATCTGGACTGTGCTTCTAGAATGGTATTTTTTAACAATGACCACGCCTCTTGGACATTTTTTACTTTTGTAGCTGCTCCTTTCAGTTTTTTTCTAACAATTTTTCTCATTTTATCAAAGTTTCCCTTTTGAAAGTTTAGCACGAGAGCCTTGGATTTGCACACTGTTCCTTTTCCAGTCATTAAATCAAATTTGATCATATTATGATCACTATTGCCAAGCGGCCCCACCACCGTTACCTCTCTCACCAAGTCCTGTGCTCCACTGAGAATTAGATCTAAAATTGCTCCCTCTCTCGTCGGTTCCTGAACCAATTGCTCCATAAAGCTATCATTTATTCCATCCAGGAACGTTATCTCTCTAGCGTGACCCGATGATACATTTACCCAGTCTATATTGGGGTAATTGAAGTCTCAAAACACCACAGAGCAAAGAATACTGCACTTCAATAATATCCAGACACCAAAAGTGCAGAAAAGAATTTAGTCCAAACCACGTAGTTCAAAAAGCTCTACAGAGCGTAAACAGTTTTTATTCTTGAACGGCAACTCCACTGATTCACAAAATACCAATTTAGACCGCGTCCCCCGACACGGTCCCGTGTTTCGCCTAGGGCTGCATCGGGGGGGAGCAACAATTTTCACATGGCACTGTAAATAAAGTATATACAGGTTAGGACTTAGAGCTGCAAAATACCGACACATATCTTATTTCACAAATATCTAACATACCTGAATGCACAGCAGTTTCAAAATTGGCAGGGAGCGCGTCCATCTTACGTACAGACAGGCATTTAAACCTCACGGAGTTGGCGCGAAATCAGGTTGACAGGTCACATGGTCAAGGAGGGGCCAATCACATCGGCCCCCGTTCCTGAGGCGCAACTAGCAGTACGAACAGCAAGCGCTTCTTCTGGTGATCCCACACAGATTTATGTAAATAAATGCCATTCACACTGGATTCAAAGGGAACATACCCTTGCTGACTTGACCTTCCGTGTTATTGAGGTTGTCCCCCGTTCACCCCGGGGAGGCAACTATAGTGAACAGTTAGGACGAGTTGAACAGAGGTGGATTTTTTACCTTAACACAGTAACACCAAGTGGGCTGAATCGGGAACTCGAATGGCATTTATTTACATAAATCTGTGTGGGATCACCAGAAGAAGCGCTTGCTGTTCGTACTGCTAGTTGTGCCTCAGGAACGGGGGCCGATGTGATTGGCCCCTCCTTGACCATGTGACCTGTCAACCTGATTTCGCGCCAACTCCGTGAGGTTTAAATGCCTGTCTGTACGTAAGATGGACGCGCTCCCTGCCAATTTTGAAACTGCTGTGCATTCAGGTATGTTAGATATTTGTGAAATAAGATATGTGTCGGTATTTTGCAGCTCTAAGTCCTAACCTGTATATACTTTATTTACAGTGCCATGTGAAAATTGTTGCTCCCCCCCGATGCAGCCCTAGGCGAAACACGGGACCGTGTCGGGGGACGCGGTCTAAATTGGTATTTTGTGAATCAGTGGAGTTGCCGTTCAAGAATAAAAACTGTTTACGCTCTGTAGAGCTTTTTGAACTACGTGGTTTGGACTAAATTCTTTTCTGCACTTTTGGTGTCTGGGTAATTGAAGTCTCCCATTATTACTGCACTACCAATTTGGTTAGCTTCCCTAATTTCTCTTAGCATTTCACTGTCCATCTCACCATCTTGACCAGGTGGACGGTAGTATACCCCTATCACTGTAGTCTTCCCTGATACACAAGGGATTTCTACCCATAAAGATTCAATTTTGTATTTAGTCTCATGCAGGATGTTTATCCTGTTGGACTCTATGCCATCCCGGACATAAAGCACCACACCTCCTCCCGACTGCTCCTCTCTGTCATTGCGATATAATTTGTACCCCGGTATAGCACTGTCCCATTGGTTATCCTCTTTCCACCATGTCTCTGAGATGCCAATTAAGTCTATGTCATCATTTACTGCTATACATTCTAATTCTCCCATCTTACTTCTTAGACTTCTGGCATTAGCATACAAACATTTCAAAGTTTGTTTTTTGTTTGTATTTTTATTCTGCTTTTTAATTGATAGGGATAAGTTAGAATTTTTTTAGTTCAGGTGAGTTTTTAGTTACAGGCACTTGGCCTACTTTTCTAATTATTGGAACCTCACTGTCGGGATGCCCTAATTCTAATGCATCATTAGTATCCTTTAAAGATACCTCTCTCCGAACCATGCGCTGCTGAGCGACTGTCGGCTTTCCCCTTTGTTCTAGTTTAAAAGCTGCTCTATCTCCTTTTTAAAGGTTAGCGCCAGCAGTCTGGTTCCACCCTGGTTAAGGTGGAGCCCATCCCTTCGGAAGAGACTCCCCCTTCCCCAAAAGGTTCCCCAGTTCCTAACAAAACGGAATCCCTCTTCCTTGCACCATCGTCTCATCCACGCATTGAGACTCCGGAGCTCTGCCTGCCTCTGGTGACCTGGGCGTGGAACAGGGAGCATAATGCAGCAGGCCAAGAAACAACGTGTGGTGATGCAGCACACCCTATAATGACTTACAGTGATGCAGAACACCAAGTAAAGACCCCTAGTAATGCAGCAGGCCAAGTAACAACGTGTGGTGATGCAGCACACCCTATAATGACTTACAGTGATGCAGAACACCAAGTAAAGACCCCTAGTAATGCAGCAGGCCAAGTAACAACGTGTGGTGATGCAGCACACCCTATAATGACTTACAGTGATGCAGAACACCAAGTAAAGACCCCTAGTAATGCAGCAGGCCAAGTAACAACGTGTGGTGATGCAGCACACCCTATAATGACTTACAGTGATGCAGAACACCAAGTAATGACCCCTAGTAATGCAGCAGGCCAAGTAACGATGTGTGGTGATGCAGCACACCCTATAATGACTTACAGTGATGCAGAACACCAAGTAAAGACCCCTAGTAATGCAGCAGGCCAAGTAACAACGTGTGGTGATGCAGCACACCCTATAATGACTTACAGTGATGCAGAACACCAAGTAATGACCCCTAGTAATGCAGCAGGCCAAGTAACGACGTGTGGTGATGCAGCACACCCTATAATGACTTACAGTGATGCAGAACACCAAGTAAAGACCCCTAGTAATGCAGCAGGCCAAGTAACAACGTGTGGTGATGCAGCACACCCTATAATGACTTACAGTGATGCAGAACACCAAGTAAAGACCCCTAGTAATGCAGCAGGCCAAGTAACAACGTGTGGTGATGCAGCACACCCTATAATGACTTACAGTGATGCAGAACACCAAGTAATGACCCCTAGTAATGCAGCAGGCCAAGTAACAACGTGTGGTGATGCAGCACACCCTGTAATGACTTACAGTGATTCAGAACGCCAAGTAATGATCCCTAGTAATGCAGCAGGCCAAGTAACAACGTGTGGTGATGCAGCACACCCTGTAATGACTTACAGTGATGCAGAACGCCAAGTAATGACCCCTAGTAATGCAGCAGGCCAAGTAATGACGTGTGGTGATGCAGCACACCCTGTAATGACTTACAGTGATGCAGAACGCCAAGTAATGACCCCTAGTAATGCAGCAGGCCAAGTAACGACGTGTGGTGATGCAGCACACCCTGTAATGACTTACAGTGATGCAGAACGCCAAGAAATGATCCCTAGTAATGCAGCAGGCCAAGTAACAACGTGTGGTGATGCAGCATACCCTGTAATGACTTACAGTGATGCAGAACGCCAAGTAATGACCCCTAGTAATGCAGCAGGCCAAGTAACGATGTGTGGTGATGCAGCACACCCTATAATGACTTACAGTGATGCAGAATGCCAAGTAATGATCCCTAGTAATGCAGCAGGCCAAGTAACGACGTGTGGTGATGCAACACACCCTGTAATGACTTACAGTGATGCAGAACGCCAAGTAATGACCCCTAGTAATGCAGCAGGCCAAGTAACGACGTGTGGTGATGCAACACACCCTGTAATGACTTACAGTGATGCAGAACGCCAAGTAATGACCCCTAGTAATGCAGCAGGCCAAGTAACGACGTGTGGTGATGCAGCACACCCTGTAATGACTTACAGTGATGCAGAACGCCAAGTAATGACCCCTAGTAATGCAGCAGGCCAAGTAACAATGTGTGGTGGTGCAGCACACCCTGTAATGGCTTACAGTGATGCAGAACACCAAGTAATGACACCTAGTAATGCAGCAGGCCAAGTAACGACGTGTGGTGATGCAGCACACCCTGTAATAACTTACAGTGATGCAGAACGCCAAGTAAAGACCCCTAGTAATGCAGCAGGCCAAGTAACAACGTGTGGTAATGCAGCACACCCTGTAATGACTTATATTGATGCAGAACGCCAAGTAATGACCCCTAGTAATGCAGCAGGCCAAGTAACAACGTGTGGTGATGCAGCACACCCTGTAATGACTTATATTGATGCAGAACGCCAAGTAATGACCCCTAGAAATGCAGCAGGCCAAGTAACAATGTGTGGTGATGCAGCACACCCTGTAATGACTTACAGTGATGCAGAACACCAAGTAATGACTTGCAGTAATGCTGCAAAGTAACAACTTACAAGCACGTAACACACCAAGTAAAGACATGAAGTTTGCAGGCAAATAATGAAAATGACGACACAGAATCACATAACTCCATGCAGCAGAAAAATCAGGGAGAGCACCTCTCATCCAGAATAGTGCAGCAGAGACTATGGGAGAGATCCCCTCCTCCAGCATACGGCAGCAGGGACAAGGGGATATCATCCCTCTCCCAGCACGGGATAGAGAGGACCATGGGAGTGCACTCATCCCCCCAGCATGGATCAACAGGGACTCTGGAAAAGTGCCCATCCCCCATCATGGAGAGGTGGACGCCTTGGAAGGCAGCAGAGACTCAGATAACTCACTTTCTGGGATACGCACTTCCCGAGGAAGGGGGATTGTAGGGCTGTTATCATTAAGGTCCATCACCAGCACGGTCAACACTGCAGAGCCCATCAGCGGTGGAGAACCACGGTCAATCGCCGTCACCACCAGCCTGCAGGGAAAACACATGTGTAATAAAAATCATAGTCACAGTATGAAATGACCATAAACCCCTCACCAGGGCAGGGGTGTGAAAGAACAGATCAACTCGTCCCAACCGGTCTTCAGGGAGAGCTGTAATAGTACAGCCCAACTCCCCCTAAACCCTTCTCCCAGCCCATGCAAGAAATATTCCCTGCTTCACCAGCATCAAATCAAAAGCAAAGGTTAGCAAAAAGTAAGCTTCTAATAGAAACTCAGCAAGAAGAAAACGGCACATAAGCCTGCAGTGCACCCTGCTCCAAGCCAAAGCAACACATCTCGCAGGATCTCAGTCATCCACAGGGGAAACATATAACATACGGGGATCCTGCTCATGTAGTGTATATAACTCAGTGCAGAAGTGTGAAGGAGCATGCTACAGGGGTGAGACAGGGCAGTAAGGGGATCCTGCTCATGTAGTGTATATAACTCAGTGCAGAAGTGTGAAGGAGCATGCTACAGGGGTGAGACAGGGCAGTAAGGGGATCCTGCTCATGTAGTGTATATAACTCAGTGCAGAAGTGTGAAGGAGCATGCTACAGTGGTGAGACAGGGCAGTAAGGGAATCCTGCTCGTGTAGTGTATATAACTCAGTGCAGGAAGTGTGAAGGAGCATGCTACAGGGGTGAGACAGGACAGTAAGGGGATCCTGCTCATGTAGTGTATATAACTCAGTGCAGAAGTGTGAAGGAGCATGCTACAGGGGTGAGACAGGGCAGTAAGGGGATCCTGCTCATGTAGTGTAGATAACTCAGTGCAGAAGTGTGAAGGAGCATGCTACAGTGGTGAGACAGGCGAGAGTCAATTTACAGCATCACAAGATGAAACACTGCAAGGGATACCAAGCCTAGAGCTCTGTGGGGCAGCGCCGAATGCAACGAGATTAATGATCTTATCATCAAGATAATCCAAGGAAAATTCAGTTCAATCCAGGAACCGAAGACTTTTGAAGTCAAAATAATGAGACTTTGGAAGTGGCAAAAAGGGAGCAAGCAAACTCCATCAAATTTTTCATCTTTTGATCACCCATCACTTCATTCACCACCAGTCCCCTTCCCATACCACTGCAATACTACATTCACCCTTCCCATACCACTGCAATACTTCATTCACCCTTCCCATACCACTGCAATACTACATTCACCCTTCCCACACCACTGCAATACTACATTCACCCTTCCCATACCACTGCAATACTTCATTCACTCTTCCCATGCCACTGCAATACTTCATTCACTCTTCCCATACCACTGCAATACTTCATTCACTCTTCCCATACCACTGCAATACTACATTCTCCCTTCCCATACCACTGCAATACTTCATTCACTGTTCCCATACCACTGCAATACTTCATTCACTCTTCCCATACCACTGCAATACTTCATTCACCCTTCCCATACCACTGCAATACTTTCATGATTCTCTCATACATTTTGTATTTATTTTCGTTTATATTCTAATGGAATACATTTCGTTATTGCATTTTTATCTGCTGGAAAGGTCATCTCTTGCTCATTCTATTCTGATCCGAGGAAGGGAGTAATAGTTCCCAATAGCTAGTCAAACAAAGGAAAATTAGTTCTTACCTGTTAATTTTCGTTCCTGTAGTACCACGGATCAGTCCAGACCGTGGGTTGAGCCTCCTGTCCAGCAGATGGAGACAGACCAAAACTGAAAGGGTATCCTGTATCAGGACAGAGCCTATCCTGCAGCCCTTCAGTATAACCATTGTCAAAGCAGAAAAGTATAAAGATAAACAGTAATGGATCAAGCAAGTAACGAGAGAACTCATAAACTTTAACAATTGCAAACATTGAATGAACTCTGTAGAGGAATGCTCTTCTCTGAATGTCCATTGTCAAAGAGATGATTCCGGTGTCTCAAATTATAATCACAGATGAAAAACATTCCGTATCCTGCAAAAGAGGAAGGAAGCTTCGAGCGGACGGCAGGAAAGTATAGGGAAGGGTGTCTGGACTGATCCATGGTACTACAGGAACGAAAATCAACAGGTAAGAACTAACTTTCCTTTCCCTGTACATACTCGGATCAGTCCAGACCGTGGAATGTACCAAAGCTTCCCTAAATGGAGTAGGACCGAGACAGTCCTGCTCGAAGCACCTGCTGAACGAAGGAACCAAATACTGGTGCCTGGACATCCAGGCGGTAATGTTGAGCAAAGGTTTGCAGGGATTTCCTCGTAGCGGCCCTGCATATTTCCTGTGGAGAAACAGATTGACTCTCCGCCCAAGATGTAGCCTGAGAATGCAAGGAATGAGACTTTAGGCCCTCCGGAACCACCCGGCCTTGGCAGATATAGGCCGACGAAATCGCCTCCTTCAACCACAGAGCGATCGTAGTCTTAGAAGCCTGGTTGCCCCTATTTGGACCACTCCACAGGACAAAGAGGTGATCGGAGACCCAAAACTCATTGGTGACCTGGAGGTAACGCAGGAGGACGCATTTTACATCAAGGTGGCGAAGATCACTCCCGACGGGACCCGCTATATCCTCAGGAGAGAACGCGGGAAGCTCCACCGACTGATTGACATGAAAGGAAGAAACAACCTTTGGCAAGAAGGAGGATACAGTCTTGAGAGAAACTCCAGAATCAGAAAACCGCAAAAAGGGCTCCCGACAGGACAACGCTTGGATCTCCGACACTCGTCTGGCAGAGCATACAGAGACCAGGAAAACCGTCTTGAGCGTCAGGTCCTTAAGGGTAGCCCGACGGAGAGGTTCGAAAGGAGCTTGACAGGGAGCCCAAAGGACTAAATTAAGACTCTACGAAGGACAAGTAGCCCAGACGGGCGGCTTCAAATGCTTGACATCCTTGAGAAAACGGATAACATCCGGAGACGCTACTGCGTGACCTTCAACATTACTTAAGAGCGAGTCGAGAGCGGACACTTGGACGCGCAATAAGCTGAGAGAGAGAGAGACCCTTGGAGAGGCCCTTCTGAAGGAAGGAAAGAATCATAGAAACTGGAGCAGAACGAGTTGAGACACCCGACTCTGCACAGACATTTTCAAAAACCTTCCAAACATGGACAAAGGCGAGCGAGGTAGAAGTTTTGTGGATGTGCAGTACAGTGGATATAACTTCTTCTTTGTATCCCTTTTTTCTTAGCCTTCGCCATTCAAAAGCCAGGCTGCTAGACAGAGGCGATCCACCTGGTCGAAAAATACAGGACCCTGCCGGAGCAGACACAGAAGATGACCGAGATGGAGAGGGCCGTCCGTCGCAGATCTGGTAAATCTGGCGAACCACGGTCTGTGGGGCCATTCAGGATCTAAAAGGATGACCAGACCCCTGTGAAGTTCTACTCTTCTGAGGACCTTTCCCACTAGGGGCCAAGGAGGGGAACATGTAAAGAAGGACGTCGTGTGGCCAGGGAAGGACTAGTGCATCTACCCCTTCTTAGCAGTGCTCCCTCCAGTGGCTGAAGAACCTGGGAGCTTTGGCATTGCCCAAAGTTGCCATCAGGTCCAGATGAGGAGGGCCCCACCTGCTGACAAACATCTCCATCGCTCCGGACAACTCTCACTCGCTTGGATTGAGACACTGTCGACTCAAGAAATCGGCTTGCACATTCTCCTTGCCTGCTATGTGACAGTCTGCCAGGCGCTCCAGATGGCGCTCCTCCCAGGTGAAGAGCTTGCTGGCTACTAGGGCCACCAGGCGACTCTTGGTGCCATCCTGTCGATTGATATAAGCCACCATGGTGGAATTGTCCAAGAGCACGCACACCGCCCTGCGGCAAATCAGCGGGAGGAAGGCTTTGAGAGCCAGACGAACCGCCCGGGCCTCCAGGCGATTGATGTGCCAGCGGGATTGGACCGGGGACCACTTTCCCTGATGAGACTGAGACTGGCAGACTGCTCCTCACCCGTAAAGGCTGGCATCCGTTGTTACTACAATCCACTGCGGAGTCTGTAAGGATATTCCTCCTTTCAGAAGGTTCTTGAGCGATAGCCACCACTGTATGTTGTTGATTGTAGAGTTGGAGAGCGTGAGAGTCATCCAAAACTGCTCCGAGACTGGTTTCCAACGGGATAGCAAAGCTTTCTGTAATGGACGCATATGTGCAAAAGCCCATGGTCCCCAGAACTTGGAGGTAATCCCACGCTGTAGGAAGAAGCATGAAAAGGAGATTTCGGACCTGGTCCATCAGCTTGAATGCTTGAACGTCCGGAAAGAATGTCTTGCCAACTCGGGTATCGAAGTGAGCCCCCAGGAATTCCAAGACCTGAGAGGGCCGCAGATTGCTCTTGGGAAAGTTGACTATCCACCCCAGCGAAGTGAGTAGAGCTAGGACTCTGTCGACTGCCAGCTTGCATAGAGTCTCCGACTTGGCCCGCACCAGCCAATTGTCCAAATAAGGATGGACCAGGACCCCTTCCCGTTGGAGAGCAGCCGCCACCACCACCATGACCTTGGTAAATGTGCATGGTGCTGTGGCGAGACCGAAGGGCAGAGCCCAGAACTGGCCCAAGATGTCGAAACGGAGGTACCTCTGATGCTTGGCCCGGATTGGAATGTGTAAGTAGGCCTCCGTCAAGTCCAGGGAGGCCAGCTATTCCCCGGGGTGAACAGCCTCTATTACCGCCCTCAGGGTCTCTATCCGAAAATGAGGCACCTTGGGGGCTCGGATGACTCTCTTGAGTTCCAAAATGGGGCAGAATGACCATCCTTTTTCAGTACTACGGAGTAGATGGAATACTGGCCGGCGCCTTGTTTCTTCGTGGGGACTGGGACTATGGCCCCCAGCCCTTGCAGTCTGGGGAGAGTCTGGGATACGGCTGCCTGCTTCCGATGTCCGCATGGGGAGACTAAGTGCAGGTCCGATAGGTCTCGAGCAAATTCTAAAGCGTAGCCTTTCTCGATTATCTTGAGGACCCACTGATCAGACATGATTTTGGCCCATTCCTCAAGGAAAAGAGATAGACGACCACCTAAGTTTGGAACAGAGGAATGGGCCAGCCGAATCTCATTGGGAGGCGGGCTTGGCGGTGGGCTGCTGCGGGATGCCATCTCGGAAGATGCGGCGGCCTCGAAAGGACTGAGACCAGGAGGAGTTTCCCCTAGAGAAAGCCCCTCTCGACCGAGCATTATATCTCCGCTGACCCCGGAAGCAGGTACATGTAGGAAAGAAGGCAGTTTATGAACCTTGTTCTCACCCAAGGATTTAATAAGCTGCTCCAGGTCCTCGCCAAAAAGCAACTTACCTTTAAAAGGAAGTGTGCCCAACTGCGTCTTGGAAGAGGAGTCAGCCGACCAATTCTGGAGCCACAGGAGCCGTCTGGCCGAGACCGCTGAAGCCATCGCTTTCGTCTGGACGCGGAACATGTCGTAAAGGGCATCCGCCCCAATCGCTATAGCGCCTTTCAGCCTGCTCTGCCTCTGCAGAAGGGAGGTCCTGGGTGCTGAGCAATTGTTAAACCCACCTAAGGCATGTCTGCTGCATGAGACTGCTGCAGATAGATGCCCGAACTCCCAAGGCCAGGAATTCGAAGATGTGCTTGAGATAGAAAAGTCCCTGCTGGCAGCGCCGGGGAACAGACGTCCCGGAAGAGAGGCAGCTGTATAGGGGGAGTGACTGGACCACCAGTATTGCCCCACAGCCGAGGTATACCGGGAATAGGGAACCTAGGCTATTTCAAACAAGGGGCCAAGCCCCCCTAGGCTCCCCAAGAGCGAGGAGACAGAACTGTCTCCTGAGAGAGAAAAACAGAGTCCAACTTTCTTACATTTTTTTTTTTTAAACTGAAACTTAATTGGTAAGGAATAATAATACTTGCTTGATCCTGTTAGATTAGAATAAGAAAAGCCCCACAAGCAATGGCTAAGGAAGAAAAACAGGGAACCGCAGGGTGAGCTGTCACATCTGCTGGAGACAGACAAATACTGAAGTGCTGCAGGGTGAGCACGGTCCTGATATAGGATATCAGGACAGTTTTTCTCTGTCTCCATCTGCTGGACAGGAGGCTCAACCCACGGTCTGGACTGATCCGGGTACGTACAGGGAATGTGTTGTTAATCAAATCAAAAGGCATCACCTTACATACTTTTAGATTTCATTTGTTCCTATCTCCCGTTAATCGTGCTGTGACACTGACTCCCTTTGACCCCAGGAGCCACTCTCATGTGCTCCCCTTCTGCAGAGCCCTTCACCACACCCGCTAGGGCTCTGCTTCTCTGACCTTTCGCACTCTTCAGGATAAAGGTCACTTACTGGGTCTGAGACCAGATTTCCCGGTCTAGGATCGCTGCTGTGGTGATGGCTCCAGTTTGGGAATCGATATCATAGAGTCCTTTCATAGGCAAGGAATGGTTGATGGAATAAGTCAGCTGACCATTCTGACCCTGGTCCAAGTCATAAGCCAGCACCTGTGGGGAAAACAAGTTTCAAAGTAGCAAAACTGTGATGTGGGAGAATAAACAACCTTTAGAAGGATGGAGAGGTAGCATATAAATGAATGAAATAAATTAAATACAGCTAATGTAACCCCAATATTTAAAAAGAGATCCAGGGGCGATCCGGGAAACTACAGACCGGTTAGCCTGACTTCAGTGCCAGGAAAAATAGTGGAAAGTGTTCTAAACATCAAACTCACAGAACATATAGAAAGACATAGTTTAATGGAACAAAGTCAGCATGGCTTTACCCAAGGCAAGTCTTGCCTCACAAATCTGCTTCACTTTTTTGAAGGAGTTAATAAACATGTGGATAAAGGTGAACCGGTAGATGTAGTGTACTTGGATTTTCAGAAGGCGTTTGACAAAGTTCCTCATAAGAGGCTTCTAGGAAAAGAAAGAATCATGGGATAGGTGCCCATAAGAACATAAGAATATGCCATACTGGGTCAGACCAAGGGTCCATCAAGCCCAGCATCCTGTTTCCAACAGTGGCCAATCCAGGCCATAAGAACCTGGCAAGTACCCAAAAACTAAGTCTATTCCATGTAACCATTGCTAATGGCAGTGGCTATTCTCTAAGTGAACTTAATAGCAGGTAATGGACTTCTCCAATCCTTTTTTAAACTCAGCTATACTAACTGCACTAACCTCATCCTCTGGCAACAAATTCCAGAGTTTAATTGTGCGTTGAGTAAAAAGAACTTTCTCCGATTAGTTTTAAATGTGCCACATACTAACTTCATGGAGTGCCCCCTAGTCTTTCTACTATCCGAAAGAGTAAATAACCGATTCACATCTACCCGTTCTAGACCTCTATCATATCCCCCCTCAGCCGTCTCTTCTCCAAGCTGAAAAGTCCTAACCTCTTTAGTCTTTCCTCAAAGGGGAGTTGTTCCATCCCCTTTATCATTTTGGTAGCCCTTCTCTGTAGCTTTTCCATCGCAATTATATCTTTTTTGAGATGCAGCGACCAGAATTGTACACAATATTCAAGGTGTGGTCTCACCATGGAGCGATACATAGGCATTATGACATTTTCCGTTTTATTCACCATTCCCTTCCTAATAATTCCTAACATTCTGTTTGCTTTTTTGACTGCCGCAGCACACTGAACCGACGATTTCAATGTGATATCCACTATGACGCCTAGATCTCTTTCTTGGGTTGTAGCACCTAATATGGAACCCAACATTGTGTAACTATAGCATGGGTTATTTTTCCCTATATGCATCACCTTGCACTTATCCACATTAAATTTCATCTGCCATTTAGATGCCCAATTTTCCAGCCTTACAAGGTCTTCCTGCAATTTATCACAATCTGCTTGAGATTTAACATCTGAACAATTTTGTATCATCTGCAAATTTGATTACTTCACTTGTCGTATTTCTTTCCAGATCATTTATAAATATATTGAAAAGTAAGGGTCCCAATACAGATCCCTGAGGCACTCCACTGTCCACGCCCTTCCACTGAGAAAATTGTCCATTTAATCCTACTCTCTGTTTCCTGTCTTTTAGCCAGTTTACAATCCACGAAAGGACATCGCCACCTATCCCATGACTTTTTACTTTTCCTAGAAGCCTCTCATGAGGAACTTTGTCAAACGCCTTCTGAAAATCCAAATACACTACATCTACCGGTTCACCTTTATCCACATGTTTATTAACTTCTTCAAAAAAGTGAAGCAGATTTGTGAGGCAAGTCTTGCCTTGGGTAAAGCCATGCTGGCTTTGTTCCATTAAATCATGTCTTTCTATATGTTCTGTGATTTTGATGTTTAGAACACTTTCCACTATTTTTCCTGGCACTGAAGTCAGGCTAACCGGTCTGTAATTTCCCGGATCACCCCTGGAGCCCTTTTTAAATATTGGGGTTACATTAGCTATCCTCCAGTCTTCAGGTACAATGGATGATTTTAATGATAGGTTACAAAGTTTTACTAATAGGTCTGAAATTTCATTTTTTAGTTCCTTCAGAACTCTGGGGTGTATACCATCCGGTCCAGGTGATTTACTACTCTTCAGTTTGTCAATCAGGCCTACCACATCTTCTAGGTTCACCGTGATTTGATTCAGTGCATCTGAATCATTGCCCATGAAAACCTTCTCCATTACGGGTACCTCCCCAACATCCTCTTCAGTAAACACCGAAGCAAAGAAATCATTTAATCTTTCCGCGATTGCCTTATCTTCTCTAAGTGCCCCTTTAACCCCTCGATCATCTAACGGTCCAACTGACTCCCTCACAGGCTTTCTGCTTCGGATATATTTTAAAATGTTTTTACTATGAGTTTTTGCCTCTACGGCCAACTTCTTTTCAAATTCTTTCTTAGCCTGTCTTATCACTGTCTTTTCATTTAACTTGCCAACGTTTATGCATTATCCTATTTTCTTCTGTTGGATCCTTCTTCCAATTTTTGAATGAAGATCTTTTGGCTAAAATAGCTTCTTTCACCTTCCCTTTTAACCATGCCGGTAATCGTTTTGCCTGCTTTCCACCTTTCTTAATGTGTGGAATACATCTGGATTGTGCTTCTAGGATGGTATTTTTTAACAATGACCACACCTCTTGCACACGTTTTACTTTTGTAGCTGCTCCTTTCAGTTTTTTTCTAACTATTTTTCTCATTTTATCAAAGTTTCCCTTTTGAAAGTTTAGCACGAGAGCCTTGGATTTGCTTACTGTCCCACTTCCAGTCATTAATTCAAATTTGATCATATTATGATCACTATTGCCAAGCGGCCCCACCACTGTTACCTCTCTCGCCAAATCCTGTGCTCCACTCAGAATTAGGTCTAAAATTGCTCCCTCTGTCGTCGATTCCTGAATCAATTGCTCCATAAAGCTATCATTTATTCCATCCAGGAACTTTATCTCTGTAGCGTGTTCCGATGATACATTTACCCAGTCAATATTGGGGTAATTGAAGTCTCCCATTATTACCGCACTACCAATTTGGTTAGCTTCCCTAATTTCTCTTAGCATTTCACTGTCAGTCTCACCATCTTGACCAGGTGCATGGTAGTATACTCCTATCACATGTCCTTTCATGGATTACAAACTGGCTAAAAGACAGGAAACAGAGAGTAGGAATAAATGGAAACTTTTCTCAGTGGAAGGGAGTGGTCAGAGGAGTGCCTCAGGGATCTGTATTGGGACCCTTACTTTTCAATATATTTATAAATGATCTGGAAAGAAATACGACGAGTGAGATAATCAAATTTGCAGATGACACAAAATTATTCAGAGTAGTTAAATCACAAGCAGATTGTGATAAATTGCAGGAAGATCTTGTGAGACTGGAAAATTGGGCATCCAAATGGCAGATGAAATTTAATGTGGATAAGTGCAAGGTGATGCATATGGGGAAAAATAACCCATGCTATAATTAAACAATGTTAGGTTCCATATTAGGTGCTACTACCCAAGAAAGAGATCTAGGCATCATAGTGGATAACATTGAAATCGTCGGTTCAGTGTGCTGCGGCAGTCAAAAAAGCAAACAGAATGTTGGGAATTATTAGAAAGGAAATGGTGAATAAAACGGAAAATGTCATAATGCCTCTGTATCGCTCCATGCTGAGACCGTACCTTGAATACTGTGTACAATTCTGGTCGCCACATCTCAAAAAAGATATAATTGCAATGGAGAAGGTACAGAGAAGGGCTACCAAAATGATAAGGGGAATGGAACAACTCCCCTATGAGGGAAGACTAAAGAGGTTAGGACTTTTCAGCTTGGAGAAGAGACGACTGAGGGGGGATATGATAGAGGTGTTTAAAATCATGAGAGGTCTAGAACAGGTAGATGTGAATCGGTTATTTACTCTTTTGGATAATAGAAAGACTAGGGGGCACTCCATGAAGTTAGCATGGGGCACATTTAAAACTAATTGGAGAAAGTTCTTTTTTACTCAACGCACAATTAAACTCTGGAATTTGTTGCCAGAGGATGTGGTTAGTGCAGTTAGTGTAGCTGTGTTTAAAAAAGGATTGGATAAGTTCTTGGAGAAGAAGTCCATTACCTGCTATTAATTAAGCTGACTTAGAGAATAGCCACTGCCATTTGCAATGGTTACATGGGATAGACTTAGGTTTTGGGTACTTGCCAGGTTCTTATGGCTTGGATTGGCCACTAGGGATGTGAATCGTTTTTGACGATTTAAAATATCGTCTGATATATTTTAAATCGTCAAAAATCGTTAGGGCCACGATACAATACCAATTCCCCCGATTTATCGTCAAAAAATCGTAAATCGGGGGAAGGGGGAGGGCAGGAAATCCGGCACACTAAAACCCCCTAAAACCCACCCCCGACCCTTTAAATTAAATCCCCCCACCCTCCCGAACCCCCCCAAATGCCTTAAATTACCTGGGGGTCCAGCGGCGGTCCGGAACGGCCTCCTGCAATTGAATCGTGTTGTCTTCAGCCGGCGCCATTTTTCAAAATGGCGGCGCAAAATGGCGGCGGCCATAGACCAACACGATTCGACTGCAGGAGGTCGTTACGGACCCCCCCTGGACTTTTGGCAAGTCTTGTGGGGGTCAGGAGGCCCCCCCAAGCTGGCCAAAAGTCCCTGGGGGTCCAGCGGGGGTCCGGAAAACGATCTCCTGCCGCAAATCGTTTTCCGTATGGAAAATGGCGCCGGCAGGAGATCGACTGCAGGAGGTCGTTCAGCGGGGGTTCCGGACCCCCGCTGAACGACCTCACCGTGTGCCGCCTCACGATTTTCACGATACTTTAAACACCCAAACGGCAACAATACGATTCCCTCCCCCTCCCAGCCGAAATCGATCGTTTAGACGATCGAGGACACGATTCACATCTCTATTGGCCACTGTTGGAAACAGGATGCTGGGCTTGATGGACCCTTGGTCTGACCCAGTATGGCATTTTCTTATGTTCTTATCATTCTTAAACAAACTAAAACCTGCAGGCCCAGCCTCTCCCAGCACTGGTCACTGTGTATTACTCCTGGGGGAATTCTGCACAAAACTTGTAAAATTCTGCGCACAAAAACTTAAAATTCTGCAAAATTCTGCAAACTTTATATTGGTCAAAATAACACAATTTACATGACAGTCTTTAAGTAATTATATTTTCAATTAATACAGAAAAAAATTATTACTTAAAGATGCAGAATTTTTAAATATTTTGAGCGGAATTTCCCTAGAAATTCACTGTAAGAGTGTCCCTTCCACTCGCTCTCCCTACTCCCCTGGCCACTTTACCCTCTCAAACCCCAATTACTCCACCTGCCAGTATCTCTCCCCTACACCTCTAGGCTCAACCCCTTCCACTCTATCACCAGTCCCAGAGTTTGACCCCGTTCTCAGTACTGCCCCCTCACACAGGATCCCTCTGACCCTTACTCTCTCTCACACATGCTCCCTCTCTCTAACACACATACACACACCCTCCTACAAGCTCCCTCTCTCACACACACACACATCCCCTCATACAGGGTCCCTCTCTCTTGCATACACACCCACACAAGCTCCCTTTCTCTGTCACACATACATCCTCACACAGGTTAACTATGTCTCTCTCTCACGCTCCCCTTCACACAGGCTCTGTCTCACATATACACAATCCCTTCACACAGGCTAGCACCCTCACATACACACGATCCCTTTTTCATACACACGCGCTCCCAATCTCTCACACACATACACACGCCTTCACAATCTCCTCATATAGGCTCCCTCTCTCTGAAACCCACACTCAAGCATCCCTCCCTGCTCTCTTACCTCTCATGTACTCTCTCTCACCCCCCTGCTCTCTCTCACCCTCCCCTCTGTGACAGCCCTCCCCTCTCACACACACATACATGTTCTCTCACACCAGGGCCTTCCATCTTCTTTGGGAGCAGAGTGCATCCCGCGGCACACATGGGCCTTCGTTTCACGTGCTCCATTCACGGCAGTCTCCTCTGCTATTTTCTGCGCAGAATTTGGCAATTCTGCACAGGGGGTGAATTCTGCGCGAATTCTACGCTCCAGAGTAGCGCAGATTTCCCCCAGGACTAGTGTGTGGAGGAAGCTCACAGCTCCTGCAGCCTCAGCCTCTCCCCACAAAGTCACTGCAGGGAACGGTACAGTAGCACTGAGTGTATGGAGGAAGCTCACAGCTCCTGCAGTCTCAGCCTCTCCCCACACAGTCACTGCAGGGAACGGTACAGTAGCACTGAGTGTGTGGAGGAAGCTCACAGCTCCTGCAGCCTCAGCCTCTCCCCACAAAGTCACTGCAGGGAACGGTACAGTAGCACTGAGTGTATGGAGGAAGCTCACAGCTCCTGCAGTCTCAGCCTCTCCCCACACAGTCACTGCAGGGAACGGTACAGTAGCACTGAGTGTATGGAGGAAGCTCACAGCTCCTGCAGTCTCAGCCTCTCCCCACACAGTCACTGCAGGGAACGGTACAGTAGCACTGAGTGTGTGGGGGAAGGTCACAGCTCCTGCAGCCTCAGCCTCTCCCCACACAGTCACTGCAGGGAACGGTACAGTAGCACTGAGTGTATGGAGGAAGCTCACAGCTCCTGCAGTCTCAGCCTCTCCCCACACAGTCACTGCAGGGAACGGTACAGTAGCACTGAGTGTATGGAGGAAGCTCACAGCTCCTGCAGCCTCAGCCTCTCCCCACACAGTCACTGCAGGGAACGGTACAGTAGCACTGAGTGTGTGGGGGAAGGTCACAGATCCTGCAGTCTCAGCCTCTCCCCACACAGTCACTGCAGGGAACGGTACAGTAGCACTGAGTGTGTGGGGGAAGGTCACAGCTCCTGCAGCCTCAGCCTCTCCCCACACAGTCACTGCAGGGAACAGTACAGTAGCACTGAGTGTATGGAGGAAGCTCACAGCTCCTGCAGCCTCAGCCTCTCCCCACACAGTCACTGCAGGGAACGGTACAGTAGCACTGAGTGTATGGGGGAAGGTCACAGATCCTGCAGTCTCAGCCTCTCCCCACACAGTCACTGCAGGGAACGGTACAGTAGCACTGAGTGTGTGGGGGAAGGTCACAGATCCTGCAGCCTCAGCCTCTCCCCACACAGTCACTGCAGGGAACGGTACAGTAGCACTGAGTGTATGGAGGAAGCTCACAGCTCCTGCAGCCTCAGCCTCTCCCCACACAGTCACTGCAGGGAACGGTACAGTAGCACTGAGTGTGTGGGGGAAGGTCACAGCTCCTGCAGTCTCAGCCTCTCCCCACACAGTCACTGCAGGGAACGGTACAGTAGCACTGAGTGTATGGAGGAAGCTCACAGCTCCTGCAGCCTCAGCCTCTCCCCACACAGTCACTGCAGGGAACGGTACAGTAGCACTGAGTGTGTGGGGGAAGGTCACAGATCCTGCAGTCTCAGCCTCTCCCCACACAGTCACTGCAGGGAACGGTACAGTAGCACTGAGTGTGTGGGGGAAGGTCACAGATCCTGCAGTCTCAGCCTCTCCCCACACAGTCACTGTAGGGAACGGTACAGTAGCACTGAGTGTATGGAGGAAGCTCACAGCTCCTGCAGCCTCAGCCTCTCCCCACACAGTCACTGCAGGGAACGGTACAGTAGCACTGAGTGTGTGGGGGAAGGTCACAGCTCCTGCAGCCTCAGCCTCTCCCCACACAGTCACTGCAGGGAACGGTACAGTAGCACTGAGTGTATGGGGGAAGGTCACAGCTCCTGCAGCCTCAGCCTCTCCCCACACAGTCACTGCAGGGAACGGTACAGTAGCACTGAGTGTATGGAGGAAGCTCACAGCTCCTGCAGTCTCAGCCTCTCCCCACACAGTCACTGCAGGGAACGGTACAGTAGCACTGAGTGTATGGAGGAAGCTCACAGCTCCTGCAGCCTCAGCCTCTCCCCACACAGTCACTGCAGGGAACGGTACAGTAGCACTGAGTGTGTGGGGGAAGGTCACAGATCCTGCAGCCTCAGCCTCTCCCCACACAGTCACTGCAGGGAACAGTACAGTAGCACTGAGTGTATGGAGGAAGCTCACAGCTCCTGCAGTCTCAGCCTCTCCCCACACAGTCACTGTAGGGGACGGTACAGTAGCACTGAGTGTATGGAGGAAGCTCACAGCTCCTGCAGTCTCAGCCTCTCCCCACACAGTCACTGCAGGGAACGGTACAGTAGCACTGAGTGTGTGGGGGAAGGTCACAGCTCCTGCAGTCTCAGCCTCTCCCCACACAGTCACTGCAGGGAACAGTACAGTAGCACTGAGTGTGTGGGGGAAGGTCACAGATCCTGCAGTCTCAGCCTCTCCCCACACAGTCACTGCAGGGAACGGTACAGTAGCACTGAGTGTATGGAGGAAGCTCACAGCTCCTGCAGTCTCAGCCTCTCCCCACACAGTCACTGCAGGGAACGGTACAGTAGCACTGAGTGTGTGGGGGAAGGTCACAGCTCCTGCAGCCTCAGCCTCTCCCCACACAGTCACTGCAGGGAACAGTACAGTAGCACTGAGTGTGTGGGGGAAGGTCACAGCTCCTGCAGTCTCAGCCTCTCCCCACACAGTCACTGCAGGGAACGGTACAGTAGCACTGAGTGTATGGAGGAAGCTCACAGCTCCTGCAGTCTCAGCCTCTCCCCACACAGTCACTCAGGGAACAGTACAGTAGCACTGAGTGTATGGAGGAAGCTCACAGCTCCTGCAGTCTCAGCCTCTCCCCACACAGTCACTGCAGGGAACGGTACAGTAGCACTGAGTGTGTGGGGGAAGGTCACAGCTCCTGCAGCCTCAGCCTCTCCCCACACAGTCACTGCAGGGAATGGTACAGTAGCACTGAGTGTGTGGGGGAAGGTCACAGCTCCTGCAGTCTCAGCCTCTCCCCACACAGTCACTGCAGGGAACGGTACAGTAGCACTGAGTGTGTGGGGGAAGGTCACAGATCCTGCAGTCTCAGCCTCTCCCCACACAGTCACTGCAGGGAACGGTACAGTAGCACTGAGTGTATGGGGGAAGGTCACAGATCCTGCAGTCTCAGCCTCTCCCCACACAGTCACTGCAGGGAACGGTACAGTAGCACTGAGTGTATGGGGGAAGGTCACAGATCCTGCAGTCTCAGCCTCTCCCCACACAGTCACTGCAGGGAACGGTACAGTAGCACTGAGTGTATGGGGGAAGGTCACAGATCCTGCAGTCTCAGCCTCTCCCCACACAGTCACTGCAAGGAACGGTACAGTAGCACTGAGTGTGTGGGGGAAGGTCACAGATCCTGCAGTCTCAGCCTCTCCCCACACAGTCACTGCAGGGAACGGTACAGTAGCACTGAGTGTATGGAGGAAGCTCACAGCTCCTGCAGTCTCAGCCTCTCCCCACACAGTCACTGCAAGGAACGGTACAGTAGCACTGAGTGTGTGGGGGAAGCTCACAGCTCCTGCAGTCTCAGCCTCTCCCCACACAGTCACTGCAGGGAACGGTACAGTAGCACTGAGTGTATGGAGGAAGGTCACAGCTCCTGCAGTCTCAGCCTCTCCCTGCAGGATTGCTAAGTGTGGGGAAAGCACTGCAGGAAATGATGCAGGAGCAGGACTTTGGGGAAAATGCTTTGCTTGTATCATTAATTTTTCAAGCAGGCAGGCTGGAAATCGCCCTTTGTGAGTGAATGGAGAGAATGTTCCTTGGGACTGTTTTTGCTGTGGCTCTTTAATTCGTTGCACAGATGCAGAGTCTCAGCTTCCCTTGCCATAGCTGGTGAGCGGGCAGGAAGAGAAGCTATCAGAGGAGCGCGAGAGCTGTTTTTAAAGCTGGTTTCTGGCCAAATAAAAGTAGTGAGAAATACAAGGTTATGCAGGCTGCGAGCAACACGAATGTTACATAATCTGGTCACAGATGTAGAGAGGTTTATTATGAATGACGCCCAAACAGACATCAAGTCTATAGAGTAATCCAGGGCTAGGCTGAGTGGAGGGATTAGCAATATTCTCTCGTCTCATACCCACAATCTGTCCTCACTCTGAAAACTTCTACCATTCATTTTTAAATCAATTTAGCATTGCACGCAGAACTAATACTGCTGGCAAAATGTTCCCAGATTTTACCACTGAGTAAACCTGCTGCGTTGTGGAGGTGAAGCATGCAGACCTAACTCTGAGAGGATGCTCTTCTGTGGCGTTTGTTGCTCTTTTGGTCCTTCTGGTTAAGATTTGAGTGCAGGACTGGACCTAGAGGCTGGAAATGTTGTCTTCAAGGCTGACAACAACAACTAGTACAATATTAGGTGGTGTCGGGGAAGAGGGTGAGGTTAAGGGTCTAGCTGTCCAATTCTATGTAAAAAATAAAATCACAGAAACAAAATTTGACAGCAGATTAAGGACCATAAGGTGCCATGAAGTCTGCACAATGTTCTTCCTGGTTCAATGCCAGAAACCCCAACTAATGACTCAATTTCTGTTCATATCTATGCCATAAAGCATATTCTGAGCATATCCCAGGCTTTACCCCTCACTCCCCCACAGCTAAGGATCCTCTGTGCTTATCCCAGGCTTTATCCCTCACTCCCTCACAGCTAAGGATCCTCTGTGCTTATCCCAGGCTTTACCCCTCACTCCTCCACAGCTAAGGATCCTCTGTGCTTATCCCAGGCTTTATCCCTCACTCCCTCACAGCTAAGGATCCTCTGTGCTTATCCCAGGCTTTACCCCTCACTCCCCCACAGCTAAGGATCCTCTGTGCTTATCCCAGGCTTTACCTCTCACTCCCTCACAGCTAAGGATCCTCTGTGCTTATCCCAGGCTTTACCCCTCACTCCCCCACAGCTAAGGATCCTCTGTGCTTATCCCAGGCTTTACCTCTCACTCCCTCACAGCTAAGGATCCTCTGTGCTTATTCCAGGCTTTACCTCTCACTCCCTCACAGCTAAGGATCCTCTGTGCTTATCCCAGGCTTTACCTCTCACTCCCCCACAGCTAAGGATCCTCTGTGCTTATCCCAGGCTTTACCCCTCACTCCCTCACAGCTAAGGATCCTCTGTGCTTATCCCAGGCTTTACCTCTCACTCCCTCACAGCTAAGGATCCTCTGTGCTTATCCCAGGCTTTACCCCTCACTCCCTCACAGCTAAGGATCCTCTGTGCTTATCCCAGGCTTTACCTCACTTCCCCACAGCTAAGGATCCTCTGTGCTTATCCCAGGCTTTACCTCTCACTCCCTCACAGCTAAGGATCCTCTGTGCTTATCCCAGGCTTTACCTCTCACTCCCCCACAGCTAAGGATCCTCTGTGCTTATCCCAGGCTTTACCCCTCACTCCCTCACAGCTAAGCATCCTCTGTGCTTATCCCAGGCTTTACCCCTCACTCCCTCACAGCTAAGGATCCTCTGTGCTTATCCCAGGCTTTACCTCTCACTCCCCCACAGCTAAGCATCCTCTGTGCTTATCCCAGGCTTTACCCCTCACTCCCTCACAGCTAAGGATCCTCTTCAATTTGGGCAAGGTTAGTTGGGTTCTCTGTAAGCAGGTTGAGAACCTTCAATTTGGGCAAGGTTAGTTGGGTTCTCTGTAAGCAGGTTGGGAACCTTCAATTTGGGCAAGGTTAGTTGGGTTCTCTGTAAGCTGTTGGGAACCTTCAATTTGAGCAAGGTTAGTTGGGTTCTCTGTAAGCTGTTGGGAACCTTCAATTTGAGCAAGGCTAGTTGGATTCTCTGTAAGCAGGTTGGGAACCTTCAATTTAGGCAGTTAGTTGGGTTCTCTGTAAACTGGCTGAGATTTTTAATTGCAGCTAAGGTTAGTTGGATTCTCTGTAAGCAGGTTAGGATTCCTCAGTTTGGGCAAGGTTAGTTGGGTTCTCTGTAAGCAGGTTAGGATTCCTCAGTTTGGGCAAGGTTAGTTGGGTACTCTGTAAGCTGGCTGAGATTTTTAATTGCAGGTAAGGTTAGTTGGATTCTCTGTAAGCAGGTTGGGAACCTTCAATTTGGGCAAGGTTAGTTGGGTTCTCTGTAAGCTGGCTGAGATTTTTAATTGCAGGTAAGGTTAGTTGCGTTCTCTGTAAGCAGGTTGGGATTCCTCAGTTTGGGCAAGGTAGGTTGGGCTCTCTGTAAGCAGTTTGCAATCCCTTAGTTTGGGCAAGGTTAGTTGGGTTCTCTGTAAGCTGGCTGAGATTTTTAATTGCAGGTAAGGTTAGTTGGGTTCTCTGTAAGATGGCTGAGATTTTTAATTGCAGGTAAGGTTAGTTGGGTTCTCTGTAAGCAGGTTGGGATTCCTCAGTTTGGGCAAGGTTAGTTGGGTTCTTTGTAAGCTGGCTGAGATTTTTAATTGCAGGTAAGGTTAGTTGGGTTCTCTGTAAGCAGGTTGGGATTCCTCAGTTTGGGCAAGGTTAGTTGGGTTCTTTGTAAGCTGGCTGAGATTTTTAATTGCAGGTAAGGTTAGTTTGGTTCTCTGTAAGCAGGTTGGGATTCCTCAGTTTGGGCATGGTAGGTTGGGTTCTCTGTAAGCTGGCTGAGATTTTTAATTGCAGGTAAGGTTAGTTGGGGTCTCTGTAAGATGGCTGAGATTTTTAATTGCAGGTAAGGTTAGTTGGGTTCCTGTAAGCAGGTTGGGAACCTTCAATTTGGGCAAGGTTAATTGGGTTCTCTCTAAGCAGGTTGGGAACCTTCAATTTGGGCAAGGTTAGTTGGGTTCTCTGTAAACTGGATAAATTACATAAGAATATAAATTAATTGAGTTCTTTGTAATTTGGTTGGGATTACTCTGTTTGGTTAAGGTTACTTATACGCAATACTTGATTCATGCTTACCTGTATAACTGGAGAGCCGTAACCCTGTGCCTCCCAGATAAATGCTACATAGTTCTGCAGTTGGAAACGAGGTAGATTGTCATTCATGTCTTGCAAGTTTAGGTTGATGACCATAAAGCCATAGGAAGAAGAAGCCTCAGCCTGAATGACCAAACGTAGCTTTGGAATAAATTCAAAGTCCAGACTGGCTGAGTTGTGAACTGAGATTTCTCCTGAGATGTAAAAGGAGAAATATTTCTTAACAACATAGAAATATACAAATGTTATGGCAGAGGAAGTTATCACAAAAGTCAATGAAATATCTGCATTAACCCAAACAGCAATGAAAATTACAACTTTGTTAAGAATAAAGCAATCTTGTAGGACATCATAATAAGCTCTACCAGCCTCAGACCTTCATTGCTTTTTCAATAATCATCGGTCCAATAAGATGCATATTTTTTGAGAATTTTTTATGCAAATAAAATAATAATCAACTTGTGTATGCATTGCTTTCGTATGCTATAATCCTAACTGTCCCCAACAAGCGCTGTATTTTGAAGTGAGATACTGCTTCAGGGGATTTTCTCAGTGAGATTATATACATCCATCATAGTTTGAACCCGGTGCGTGCCAGGGACAGTTTGGATTATAGCACAAGAAAGCAATGCAAAGATAACTATGGCAGAAAAAGACCATATAGCCTATGTTGTCTGCCAGCTATATAAACTGCTCAGTTCTCTAATCCCTTTGAGTCCCTAAGAAGTCTTCTGTGTTTGTTTTTATCTCCATCTTGATTGGGAGGCCGTTTTATGCACCCACTACCTTCTCTGTAAAGAAATGTTTCCTGAATCTATCCCCTTTGACCCTCATCCCATGACCCCTTGTTCTAGAGCTTCCTTTTCAGTGAAAGAGTCCCGCCTCTGGTGCATGGAAACCTTTGAGATAGTTAAATGCCTCTATCATATCTCCCCTATCTTGCCTTTCCTCTAGGGTAAGAACATAAGAACATGCCATACTGGGTCAGACCAAGGGTCCATCAAGCCCAGCATGCTGTTTCCAACAGTGGCCAATCCAGGCCATAAGAACCTGGCAAGTACCAAAAAACTAAGTCTATTCCATGTTACTGTTGCTAATAATAGCAATGGCTATTCTCTAAGTCAACTTAATTAATAGCAGGTAATGGACTTCTCCTCCAAGAACTTATCCAATCCTTTTTTAAACACAGCTATACTAACTGCACTAACCACATCCTCTGGCAACAAATTCCAGAGTTTAATTGTGCGTTGAGTAAAAAAAAACTTTCTCCGATTAGTTTTAAATGTGCCACATGCTAACTTCTTGGAGTGCCCCCTAGTCTTTCTATTATCCAAAAGAGTAAATAACCAATTCCCATCTACCCGTTCTAGACCTCTCATGATTTTAAACACCTTTATCATATCCCCCCTCAGCCGTCTCTTCTGCAAGCTGAACAGCCCTAACCTCTTTAGTCTTTCCTCATAGGGGAGCTGTTCCATTCCCCTTATCATTTTGGTAGCCCTTCTTTGTACCTTCTCCATCGCAATTATATCTTTTTTGAGATGTGGCGACCAGAATTGTACACAGTATTCAAGGTGCGGTCTCACCATGGAGCGATACAGAGGCATTATGACATTTTCCGTTTTATTCACCATTCCCTTTCTAATAATTCCCAACATTCTGTTTGCTTTTTTGACTGCCGCAGCACACTGAACAGACAATTTCAATGTGTTATCCACTATGACGCCTAGATCTCTTTCTTGGGTTGTAGCACCTAATATGGAACCTAACATTGTGTAACTATAGCATGGGTTATTTTTCCCTATATGCATCACCTTGCACTTATCCACATTAAATTTTATCTGCCATTTTGATGCCCAATTTTCCAGTCTCACAAGGTTTTCCTGCAATTTATCAGTTGTTTAGATCTTTAAATTTCTCCTCAGATGCTTTACAACAAAGACCTCTGACCATTTTAGTAGCCATGCTCTGGTCGAACTCCAACTGGATTATATTCTTTGAAAGTGTGGTTTCCAGAACTGTACACAGGGTTCCAAATTAGGTCTCACCAGGTTTTTATATGAGCCAATTCACCTCCTATTCTTTGCAGCCCATTCCTCTCCCTATGCTCCCAGTGCAAGGTCTTCAGGTATAAAGTACTCATGGCAGTTTGAAAGGTGCCCTTTAAAGGAAAATTGGTTCTTACCTGCTAATTTTCGTTCCTGTAGTACCAAGGATCAGTCCAGACCGCTGGGTTGTGTCTCCCTTCCAGCAGAGGGAGTCAGAGAAAAAAAAACTGAAAAGGCACCCCTCTTAACCTGGTGTGCCACCTGCGATCCCTCAGTATGTACGATATCAAAGCAGAATAACACTAAAGGAGAAGAAATCCCCAAATATAACAACCAGTGGCTACAACACAACGCGTGGTAAAACAAACAAACCGTACCGCTGCATAACATATCAATCAAGAAGATGCCTTCCCATGCCTATAAAGAACTCTGCCGAGGTAAGAAGAAGGAAGAAAACATACAGAAAAAATGGACTCTCCAAAAAACTCAAGGGCGGGCGTCTGGACTGATCCTTGGTACTACAGAAACGAAAATTAGCAGGTAAGAACCAATTTTCCTTTCCCTGTATGTACCAGGATCAGTCCAGACCGCTAGGATGTACCAGAGCTGCCCTAATTGGGGTGGGATCTGGAGAGTCCCGCACGAAGAACACTGCTGCCAAAACAGTCGACCTCCGGATCCCGGACGTCCACACGATAATGTTTCGCAAAATTATGCGAGGATTTCCAAGTGGCTGCTCTACAAATCTCCTGCGGCGAGACTGACTGGCTTTCTGCCCAAGAAGCCGCTTGAGACCTGGTAGAGTGCGCTTTCAAGCCTTCTGGTATGGCACGCCCAGCGCAAAGATAAGTGGAGGAAATGGCCTCCTTCAACCACCTAGCAACCGTAGCTTTGGATGCCTTGTGTCCCTGTCTAGGACCAGTCAATAAGGCAAACAAAAAATCTGATAATCGAAAAGCATTGGTCACCTCTAGATAGCGAAGGAGAACCCGGCGCACATCCAACTTATGCAGATCCTTATCCATCTCAGAAGTCGGATCCAAATTCAGGAAAGCTGGTAACTCTACCGTCTGATTGACATGAAAAGCCGATACCACCTTGGGCAAGAAGGAGTGAACGGTCCGCAGTGAAACTCCGGAATCCGAAATACGAAGATACGTATCCCGACACAACAAAGCTTGAAGCTCTGAAATTCGCCGTGCGGAGGTAATGGCTACCAAAAAAACCAGTCTTGAGTGTCAAATCCTTCAACATAGCCCACTGGAGGGGCTCAAATGGAAGACCACATAAGCCCTTAAGAACTAAATTCAAGCTCCAGGCAGGACAAATTTGTCGAACCGGTGGGTGCAAATGCTTGGCCCCCTTCAAAAAACGGGACACATCTGGATGATCTGCCAGCGAAAAACCATCAATCTTGCCCCGCAGGCAACCCAGTGCCGCGACCTGGGAGAGAACTGCAAGCTTGACCTTTCTTCAGCCCCTCCTGCAGGAATGATAGGATATGTGCCACCGAAGCCAGATGTGGGGGGATGTTCAAACCTTGGCACCAAGAAGCGAAAAGTCTCCAAACACGAATATAGGCCAACGACGTGGACGATTTCCGTGCTTGCAAGAGGGTAGAAATAACCGAATCCGAATATCCCCTCTTCCTCAATTGCCTCCTCTCATAAGCCAGGCCGCTAGACAAAAGCGATCCGCTCGATCTAAAAATACTGGACCTTGTCGAAGAAGATTCGGAAGATGGGTGAGACGCACCAAACCGTCGATCGCCAACGAGATCAGATCCGCAAACCACGGCCTTCGGGGCCACTCTGGGGCTACCAGAATGACAGACCCCACGTGGTTCTCTATCTGACGCACAATCTTGCCCACTAGTGGCCAAGGCGGAAACACATACAGTAGTACGCCGCGAGGCCACGGAAGGACAAGAGCATCCACTCCTTCCGACCCATGGTCTCTCCGACGACTGAAAAACCGGGGCACCTTTGCATTTGTCTGAGTTGCCATCAGGTCGAGGTGTGGAACCCCCCCACGACAAGTGATCAGCCGGAAGGCTGCGGACAATTCCCACTCGCCGGGATCTAGATGCTGGCGGCTGAGAAAGTTTGCCTGCACATTGTCTATCCCGGCTATGTGGGGATAGACCATGCTATAGTTACACAAACGGGGAGAGGGTCGGAACACCTTCATTGGGACTGCTTACCTCCGGTGGCCACTTGAGAGCCTCCCTCCCGAATTGGCCTCCGACCACGAAAGGAAGTAGGCCAAGACTGAGCCCTCTGAGTCTGTTGTCGGGCGGGAAAGGCGGGCGGCCTCGACTGCCGAAATCTGCGCTGTCCTCGGAAACGGTAACGCGCTGCCCCACTGCCCCAAAGGGCCTGGAAGACTTAGGCTTGTCTTCTGGCAATTTATACACCTTATTCTCCCCAAGAGACTTAATAAGGGCGTCAAGTTCCTCCCCAAACAACAATTTTCCCTTAAAAGGAAGATTGCCCAACTGAGTTTTGGAAGAAATGTCCATGGACCAGTTCCAGAGCCAGAGAAGCTGTCTAGCTGAAACTGCAGTGGCCATGTTGCGTGAAGATGCCTGCAACAGATCATATATTGCATCCACTGTGTAAGCTACTGAGGACTCCATCCTATTCGCCTCATCTGCTTCCTCTGGCGGCAAAACCTGTGATGTGAGCATTTGCTGGACCCACCCGAGGGTCGCTCGATGCATGAGGCTACTGCAGACCGCCGCTCTAACACAGAGCGCTGACACCTCAAAAATGCACTTGAGGAAGACTTCTAGCCGCCTATCCTGTAAGTCCTGTCGCTCCCGTAACAGGAATGGTGGTCCGCTTGGTGACCGCAGTAACAGACCGCGTCCACCTTGGGAATCCTGAGGATATCCAAGGTTTCCTCAGGTAAAGGGTAGAGTTTGTCCATCACACGTCCCACCCTCAGGGTCGCATCCAGAGATTCCCACTCCCGAGTGACCAACTGCTTAAGCATTGGGTGGAAAGGAAATGTTTGGGGTAGGGCATGCAGTCCCGAGAGCACTGGTTTCCCCTTAACTGGCTCCGAAATGGGGACTGGTGCCTACACTTCTAGTTCCTCCAGGACATAGGGGATCAAGGGATCCAACTCCTCCTGGCGAAACAGCTGAGAAACCCGGGGGTCGTCCCCCTCTACTGGAGCGGACTCATCAACACCCCCATGTAGGTTTTGGAGGAGAGGATCCAGAAAAGATCCCAAAGGAAGAGGATCCGGAGCCCACCCCCCAGGGGCCGAAAGGGCATCCAGAGACGTGTCCAGCCGCGCAACCTTCGCGGGAGGGGGCTGTTCATCCTGCTGATGAGCTTCTGCCTCCAAAAAAGCCCTATGCATAAGTAAAATAAATTTTAAAGAAAAAACTGACTGGCCCTTTAAGGGATCCGATAGGTGAGGAGGGGGAGAAGGAGGAGGAGGGGGGAGGACTGGGCTCCCCGAGGGGGCGGGCCCCGGATCGTGCACGGGACTCAGACTGGGAGGAGAAATCGGAGAATCCTCTCCCCCAGTCAGCAGGCAGGGCTCCGACAAAATGGACGCCGTTCCCGCATGCGCCGGCGACGGACCCGATCGCGATCACCGTTCCACGCCTCGTGGCAAAATGGGCCCAAAATCACCCCCGGACGAGCCCCCCCGCCCGGGGAGGCAGCGGGCGCAAACCCCGTCCCGCGAGAGGCGCAACCCCGCCTCCCCACATGCTGAGCACGATAGCCCTCGTGGCATCCCGGGGGGTTCCAAACAGCTCAGTAGGAAAGAAAAAAGAAGAATTTAAAATACCCTGCTGACTCGCGGCCTTCCGGAGCTCTGGGAACGCTGCAGCACCCGAGGAAACTCGTCTCGGGGCGCTGAGGGGAGGGACCGGCCCTCCGGTTAATCCCCCTCCAGAGATAGACGGGCCCTCCGGGAACAAGGCTTTTAGAGCTGCCAGCCCCCGCCTTACCTCTACCACTGCTGAGTGAAAAGCCTGGGAAAATAAAACCGCACTGAGCTTTTTTTTTAATTTTTTTATACAACCAACTTGCTGTAGCCAAAGGTGTTAACTAAATCATCCAGAGCCTTAGAACTCTGTAAAAAAAAGATGTAACTAAATTTAAAGAAATTGAAAAATCAGGACGGCAGGTTCTGTCAACCGTTCTGTTGAGAGTCAGAGAAAATACTGGGGGATCGCAGGTGGCACAGCAGGTTAAGAGGGGTGAGTTTTCAGTTTTTTCTCTCTGACTCCCTCTGCTGGAAGGGAGACACAACCCAGCAGTCTGGACTGATCCTGGTACGTACAGGGAATGATCATTTCAACAGATTAAACATTCGTGGGTTGATTATCAAGGCTTGCCAATAATCCCTGGGGGTCCAGCAGGGGTCCGGGAGCGATTTCGTTGTCGGCTGCCAGTAACCAAAATGGTGCCGATAGCCTTTGCCCATACTATGTCACAGAGGCTTTCGGCGCCATTGGTCAGCTCCTGTCACATGATAGGAGCACAAGATGGCGCCGATGGCCATGTGACAGGGGCTGACCAATAGCGCCGAAAGCCCCTGTGACATGGTAGTTCAGGCTATTCGGCACCATTTTGAGGCGCACGGCTGCAGTAGGGCACGGAGGGCAAATGGAACCCGGGACCCCGCTGGACCACCAGGGATCTTCGTAAGTCTTGGGGAGGGATCGGGATGGGGGGGGGTGGTGTATAATAGTTAATTTAAATGTTTGGGGTGGTTTGGGGTGGTTTTTTTAATTTAAAAAAAAAAATTGTGCCCCTCTCCGCAGGCAAACCCGAAAAACGAAATTTCCCCGAAATTCGGGGAAATTTCATTTCGGGTTTCGGGACCTCCGAAACCGCAACGAATTAGGAAATTTCGTGCAATTTCCTAATTCGGGCGAAAAACGATACACATCTCTAGTAAACACCCAACTATCGGAATACATAGAAGAACACAAAATTCTATTCCCTACTCAATTCGGTTTCAGAAAAGCTTCAAGTACCGAATCCCTACTCATCTCACTGACGGACTACCTTACCTTGGGCCTCGATAAAGGACAGGCCTTCCTACTGATCCTACTGGATCTATCGGCAGCATTTGACACTGTAAACCACGCCATATTACTAAACCAGCTGGCGAACATCGGTATTGCAGGATCAGCACTAACATGGTTCAAAACTTTCTTAGAGAACAGAGGTTTTAACAAAGAATCCCATAGATACCCATCTTCACAAGGAGCTCCTCAGGGTTCCTCTCTCTCACCGACACTTTTCAACTTATACCTTCTCCCGCTCTGCCAACTGCTAAATAAATTGAACCTAAAACACTTTATTTATGCCGACGACGTCCAGATTGTGATCCCCCTCAAAGAGTCCATCACTAAAACTCTAGAACTTTGGGAAAACTGTTTTCAAGAAATGAATGACCTCCTATCCAGCTTAAATTTAATTCTAAACCAATCAAAAAGTGAATTCCTGCTAATCACTCCAGATAATTGCAAAATCACTATGAACCCGCCAGCCAACTTGCAAATCACAAAAGTAAGAGATTTAGAAGTTTCTATAGACAACCGGCTAAACCTAAAATCATTCATTAACCAAACAACTAAGGACTGCTTCCACAAACTACACGTATTGAAAAGAATAAAACCCCTATTTCATTTCCATGATTATAGAACAGTGCTCCAAGCAATAATCTTTGCTAAAATTGATTACTGCAACGCTATCCTACTAGGCCTCCCATCATCCCATACTAAACCGCTCCAAATGATTCAGAACACGGCAGCAAGAATCCTAACAAACAAGAGGAGAAGAGATCACATTACGCCAGTCCTTAAGGACCTGCACTGGTTGCCAATCCACTACAGAATAATCCATAAATCTCTCACTACAATTTACAAAAATATTCATGGACTGGCTCCACTCCATCTACAAATAGAACTCAAAAAACACTCCTCCAACAGACCCATCAGAGAAACATACAGAGAATATCTACAGGTACCACACGCCAATACCACCCAACATATAACATTGAGAGGCCGGGCCTTCTCTACAGCAGGTCCTCCACTATGGAACTCAATCCCCTTAGAATTATGACAGGAACCATGTCTTCCTACCTTCAGAAAAAGACTTAAAACATGGCTGTTCAAGAAAGCCTTTCCGGACCCTTACTGATTCTCCTACACCAAATACAGCAAGACTGATCATCTTCTATTAAACTGATATAGACATTAACAACCACCGCAACGTTCTACTTCTTGTTAATCTTCTATCATCCTCTTCTTCTTCTTCTCCCAATTAGAATCATCCCTGTTTTATTGTAACTTCTTTTTCTGAGCACTTGTTATAATTTGTTATAATTTGTTATAAGTTGTAATGTATACGCTCAAGTTATAGTTATGTATTGCTCACCCCTTGTTTTATGTAAACCGACATGATACGAACTCCGTGAATGCCGGTATAGAAAAAAACACAAACAAATAAATAAATAAATAAATCTGCCCTTTAGTCCTCTATCTTTTAGAGTAAAACCCCTAAATTGGCCATTTTTAAAATGTACTAGGGCTGAATCTCTAAATTTAGGCTCCTAGTTTCATTAGGAACTTAAATTTAGGAGCTTAAAAAGCAGGAGGTTATTGCAGGAAAATTAGGGAGATGAGGTAAGGGAACGGAGATAGGGTGGGGAAAAATAGCCGCTTAGCCCAGATTTTCAGCTCTAAACACTAACATAGGAGCTTACACCTAGGAAATGAATAGCAGCCCAAATTTAGCTGAATCTTCAAATTAAAGTAGGTCCCTAAGTTAGGGGCGTAAGGGGCTGGTATAGAGAAGTGATCCACATACCTGTGCCGGGATGGATCTGCAAGGCTGCATTCTCATTTCCACTCACAAAGCTGTAGGTAATTCTTCCAGAGGAGCCTCCTACATGCACAGCATGGACGGTCAGCACCGCAGTGCCTACAGCAAGGAAGCAAACACACAGAGAAAAGAGGAAGCTGATGAGAAGCTCCCAGGAGGCACCAGAGATTCAATACAGACCTAACAGAAGAGATAAACTCACCAGCACGCCATTATCTAACCAAGCTCTTCTCAATCTCATTGCATTATATTACCACAAAAACTGCTCACTGAGGGGAAGAGGAGTGACCCTCACATCCCTGGGGTTATTTCTCCGGTCACTGAGGGGCAGAGGGGGTGACCCTCACATCCCTGGGGTTATTTCCCAGGTCACTGAGGGGCAGAGGGGGTGACCCTCACATCCCTGGGGTTATTTCCCTGGTCACTGAGGGGCAGAGGGGGGTGACCCTCACATCCCTGGGGTTATTTCCCCGGTCACTGAGGGGCAGAGGGGGTGACCCTCACATCCCTGGGGTTATTTCCCCGGTCACTGAGGGGCAGAGGGAGTGACCCTCACATCCCTGGGGTTATTTCCCTGGTCACTGAGGAGCAGAGGGGTGACCCTCACATCCCTGGGGTTATTTCCCCGGTCACTGAGGGGCAGAGGGAGTGACCCTCACATCCCTGGGGTTATTTCCCCGGTCACTGAGGGGCAGAGGGAGTGACCCTCACATCCCTGGGGTTATTTCCCCGGTCACTGAGGGGCAGAGGGGGTGACCCTCACATCCCTGGGGTTATTACCCCGGTCACTGAGGGGCAGAGGGGGTGAGCTTCACATCCCTGGGGTTATATCCCCGGTCACTGAGGGGCAGAGGGGGTGACTCTCACATCCCTGGGGTTATTTCCCCGGTCACTGAGGGGCAGAGGGGGTGACCCTCACATCCCTGGGGTTATTTCCCCGGTCACTGAGGGGCAGAGGGGGTGACCCTCACATCCCTGGGGTTATTTCCCCGGTCACTGAGGGGCAGAGGGGGTGACCCTCACATCCCTGGGGTTATTTTCCCGGTCACTGAGGGGCAGAGTGGGTGACCCTCACATACCTGGGGTTATATCCCCGGTCACTGAGGAGCAGAGGGGGTGACCGTCACATCCCTGGGGTTATTTCCCTGGTCACTGAGGGGCAGAGGGGGTGACCCTCACATCCCTGGGGTTATTTCCCCGGTCACTGAGGAGCAGAGGGGGTGACCATCACATCCCTGGGGTTATTTCCCCGGTCACTGAGGGGCAGAGGGGGTGACCGTCACATCCCTGGGGTTATATCCCCGGTCACTGAGGGGCAGAGGGTGTGACCGTCACAACCCTGGGGTTATATCCCCGGTCACTGAGGGGCAGAGGGTGTGACCGTCACAACCCTGGGGTTATATCCCTGGTCACTGAGGGGCAGAGGGGGTGACCCTCACATCCCTGGGGTTATTTCCCCGTCACTGAGGGGCAGAGGGGGTGACCATCACATCCCTGGGGTTATTTCCCTGGTCACTGAGGGGCAGAGGGGGTGACCGTCACATCCCTGGGGTTATATCCCTGGTCACTGAGGGGCAGAGGGTGTGACCGTCACATCCCTGGGGTTATATCCCCGGTCACTGAGGGGCAGAGGGGGTGACCCTCACATCCCTGGGGTTATATCCCCGGTCACTGAGGGGCAGAGTGGGTGACCCTCACATCCCTGGGGTTATATCCCTGGTCACTGAGGAGCAGAGGGGGTGACCCTCACATCCCTGGGGTTATTTCCCCGGTCACTGAGGGGCAGAGGGGGTGACCCTCACATCCCTGGGGTTATTTCCCTGGTCACAGAGGGGCAGAGGGGGTGACCTTCGCATCCCTGGGGTTATTTCCCTGGTCACTGAGGGGCAGAGGGGGTGACCGTCACATCCCTGGGGTTATATCCCTGGTCACTGAGGGGCAGAGGGGGTGACCCTCACATCCCTGGGGTTATTTCCCCGGTCACTGAGGGTGTGACCCTCACACCCCTGGGGTTATTTCCCCGGTCACTGAGGGGCAGAGGGGGTGACCCTCACATCCCTGGGGTTATTTCCCCGGTCACTGAGGAGCAGAGGGGGTGACCCTCACATCCCTGGGGTTATTTCCCCGGCCTCTGAGGGGAAGAGGCTGTGACCCTCACATCCCTGGGGTTATTTCCCCGGTCACTGAGGGTGTGACCCTCACACCCCTGGGGTTATTTCCTCGGTCACTGAGGGGCAGAGAGGGTGACCCTCACATCCCTGGGGTTATTTCCCCGGTCACTGAGGAGCAGAGGGGGTGACCCTCACATCCCTGGGGTTATTTCCCTGGTCACTGAGGGGCAGAGGAGGGTGACCCTCACAGACGAGGACTCAGGAACGAGGTATTTGGATGCACAGACGAGGACTCAGGTACGAGGTATTTGGATGCACAGACGAGGACTCAGGAACGAGGTATTTGGATGCCCAGACGAGGACTCAGGAACGAGGTACTTGGATGCACAGACGAGGACTCAGGTACGAGGTATTTGGATGCACAGACGAGGACTCAGGAACGAGGTATTTGGATGCACAGACGAGGATTCAGGAACGAGGTATTTGGATGCACAGACGAGGACTCAGGAACGAGGTATTTGGATGCACAGACGAGGACTCAGGAACGAGGTATTTGGATGCACAGACGAGGACTCAGGTACGAGGTATTTGGATGCACAGACGAGGACTCAGGTACGAGGTATTTGGATGCACAGACGAGGACTCAGGAACGAGGTATTTGGATGCACAGACGAGGACTCAGGTACGAGGTATTTGGATGCACAGACGAGGACTCAGGTACGAGGTACTTGGATGGACAGACGAGGACTCAGGAACGAGGTATTTGGATGGACAGACGAGGACTCAGGAACGAGGTATTTGGATGCACAGACGAGGACTCAGGTACGAGGTATTTGGATGCACAGACGAGGACTCAGGTACGAGGTATTTGGATGCCCAGACGAGGACTCAGGTACGAGGTCCTTGGATGCACAGACGAGGACTCAGGAACGAGGTATTTGGATACACAGACGAGGACTCAGGAACGAGGTCCTTGGATGCACAGACGAGGACTCAGGAACGAGGTATTTGGATGCACAGACGAGGACTCAGGAACGAGGTATTTGGATGCACAGACGAGGACTCAGGTACGCGGTATTTGGATGCACAGACGAGGACTCAGGTACGCGGTATTTGGATGCACAGACGAGGACTCAGGAACGAGGTATTTGGATGCACAGACGAGGACTCAGGTATGTGGACATTGGCATGATCCCTCAGGGTGCCCTACACAGCGAGTGCTACTGGTCTGGTCATGGACCACCCTGTCCTACATCCGCGGGAGCGAGACCAGTGCAGGGAGGGTACGAGGAACTGAAGAATCAGGAACAAGGTACTGTAGACATAGACTCAGGCAAGATTCAAGGTATTCAGAAGACTCAGGTGAGGTACAAGGCAGTGCACCACGAAGCGCCCTACACAGCCCGCCCGTGGGTCTGGTCGCAGACCACGACATGGCACGCCAGGAAGAGAGACACGAAGAACCAGGGGTTCAGGATAACTGGACAGGATCACGGACATCAGGATCAGGAGAACAAACATCTGGACTGGAACAAGGATTCCTGGATCAGGAGACAGACCTTAGACTTGGAACACGAACATCAGGTGGACATCTGGACTGGAACATGCAGATCAGGACCAGACGAGGAGCTCCAACGAATAACAGGAAACACAGGACCTTGAAGAAGTGCTGGAACAAGGACGACTCCTGGAGGGAAGGACAGCAGGATCCCAGGAGTGACCAACTCCTTGTGAAGGCAAAGCTGGAATGGACGCTGAGCCCTTTTGTAGGGCTGAAGAGGACAACGCCCAGGGAGGGGTCAGCAGGGGGCCACACCTGGCTGGCCCTTGAAAAGGTGGAGAGCTGGAAGAAAGAGCAGGATCGTTGGTGGCGTTCTCCCAGCCACGTTGAAGACCAGGAGGCAGGCAGGCTGCTGGAGGGGCTCCATGCCGTGAAGACAGAAGCAGGGAGAGTGCTCCAGACCGGCTGAGGACCCCGGGAGAGGCTGCAGTGCGTCGGGGAGGGCAGGAGCGGCAACGGAGGTCCCAGCCGCGAGGGAGAGTGCTGGACGCGGAGGACGGCGTTGGCAGGGGACTGCCGTTCCGAATGTCTGGGGATCCGTGAGGCGAGTCAGCGGCCCGACTGGCTGTGAAGGTAGGGAGCCTGCCCACGCTCCTCGTGGGGAGGATCACAACACCAAATTATCCATCTGCATAGCACAAACATCTTCATCAGCTTCTCCCCCAAGCGCACTTCCCATCCTGCCTCTCTCCCCTTCCTCTGTGGTTGTAGCTAATCCATTCCCTCCTGCTCCACTTGCAAGGTCTCTTTATGAAGCATTTGTTTAATAATTCTGCTTTTTCCTCATCTTTCTCCACACAATGATCCGTCTCTCCTTTCAGTACCAGCTCAGGCCTTCCTTCTTAATCTCCCATGTCCACAAACTCACTCTTCTCACTTCACTTCACTTCTTCGGCAATCCTTTCTTCTACCTGATCTTTTCTATCTTGATTTCTTTCCTCCTCTCTCTCTCTTTCAGCTTTCAGGGCAGTAACTACCGCTCCGTGCAGGATACCCCCATGTTTTTGTTAAGGGTAGTAACTGCCGCTCCGTGCAGGTTACCCCCATGTTTCTGTTAAGGGTAGTAACTGCCGCTCCCTGCAGGTCACCCCCATGTTTCTGTTAAGGATAGTAACTGCCGCTCCATGCAGGTTACCCCCATGTTTTTGTTAAGGGTAGTAACTGCCGCTCCGTGCAGGTTACCCCCATGTTTCTGTTAAGGGTAGTAACTGCCGCTCCGTGCAGGTTACCCCCATGTTTCTGTTAAGGGTAGTAACTGCCGCTCCGTGCAGGTTATCCCATGTTTTTGTTAAGGGAAGTAACTGCCGCTCCGTGCAGGTTACCCCCATGTTTCTGTTAAGGGTTGTAACTGCCGCTCCGTGCAGGTTATCCCCATGTTTCTGTTAAGGGAAGTAACTGCCGCTCCGTGCAGGTTACCCCCATGTTTCTGTTAAGGGCAGTAACTGCCGCACCGTGCAGGTTACCCCCATGTTTCTGTTAAGGGCAGTAACTGCTGCTCCATGCAGGTTATCCCCATGTTTCTGTTAAGGGCAGTAACTGCTGCTCCGTGCAAGTTACCCCCATGTTTTTGTTAAGGGTAGTAACTGCCGCTCCGTGCAGGTCACCCCCATGTTTCTGTTAAGGATAGTAACTGCTGCTCCGTGCAGGTTATCCCCATGTTTCTGTTAAGGGAAGTAACTGCCGCTCCGTGCAGGTTACCCCCATGTTTCTGTTAAGGGCAGTAACTGCCGCACCGTGCAGGTTACCCCCATGTTTCTGTTAAGGGCAGTACTGCCGCTCCATGCAGCTTAGCCCCATGTTTCTGTTAAGGGCAGTAACTGCTGCTCCGTGCAGGTTATCCCCATGTTTCTGTTAAGGGAAGTAACTGCCGCTCCGTGCAGGTTACCCCCATGTTTCTGTTAAGGGCAGTAACTGCCGCTCCGTGCAGGTTACCCCCATGTTTCTGTTAAGGGCAGTAACTGCCGCTCCGTGCAGGTTACCCCCATGTTTCTGTTAAGGGCAGTAACTGCCGCTCCATGCAGGTTACCCCCATGTTTCTGTTAAGGGCAGTAACTGCTGCTCCGTGCAGGTTACCCCCATGTTTCTGTTAAGGGCAGTAACTGCCGCTCCGTGCAGGTTACCCCCATGTTTAAGGACTCAAAATTGTATGCATCCCTACTCCCATTGCAACCTAAACTTAACTAGGAACTGAACAAAATTAAGATGAAGGCAGCAGTCCAGCAGCAAGAGGGGGGGGGGGGGGGCCTTACAGTCTTTTGCATCGAGTGTCACATGTATGATTTTTTTTTACCCACCAGTGAGAGGTTGTACGTGTGCACCTGGTGCAAAGAGCTCCTGGCTCTCAGAGAACGAGTCCGATCTCTGGATGCTAGAGTGGCAGACCTGGAGGAGCTGAGGCAGACAGAGAGGTATATAGATGAGACCTTCAGGGACATAGTAGTCAAGTCCCAACTTCAGACAGGCAGCCCTGGTGCTGCCTTGGAGGAAGAAGGTCTCATGATGGGAGAGAATCAACCAGATGTAGCAGGAAAGGATCCTGTAGCAAGAACCTGCTCTCTAGGTGATGCATTGTCCTTTCGCACTGAGGATATCTCCCCAAGGCCTACTGCCCAGGAGGGAAGGGTTAGGTCGGCCGTCATAGTTGGTGATTCGATTATTAGGAATGTAGATAGATGGGTGGCTGGTGGGTGTGAGGATCACCTGGTAACATGCCTACCTGGTGCGAAGGTGGCGGACCTCACGCGTCACCTAGATAGGATTTTAGACAGTGCTGGGGAGGAGCCGGCTGTCATGGTACATGTGGGCACCAACGACATAGGAAAATGTGGGAGGGAGGTTCTGGAAGCCAAATTTAGGCTCTTAGGTAGAAAGCTTAAATCCAGAACCTCCAGGGTAGCATTCTCTGAAATGCTCCCTGTTCCATGCGCAGGTCACCAGAGGCAGGAAGAGCTTCGGAGTCTCAATGCGTGGATGAGACGATGGTGCAGGGAAGAGGGATTCAGTTTTGTAAGGAACTGGGGAACCTTGAGTCTCTTCCGAAGGGATGGGCTCCACCTTAACTAGGGTGGAACCAGACTGCTGGCGCTAACCTTTAAAAAGGAGATAGAGCAGCTTTTAAACTAGAACAAAGGGGAAAGCCGACAGTCACTCAGCAGTGCATGGTTCGGAGAGCGGTATCTTTAAAGGATATTAATGATGCATTAGAATTAGGGCATCCCGACAGTGAGGTTCCACTAATTAGAAAAGTAGTCCAAGTGCCTGTAACTAAAAACTCACCTGAGCTACAAAAATTCCAAGTTCTCTGGAGGAATGGAGGAGCAGAGGTGATATGATACAGACTTTCAGCTACTTGAAAGGTTTTAATGATCCAAAGACAACGACAAACCTTTTCCGTCGGAAAAAAATCAGCAGAACCAGGGGTCGCAATTTAAAACTCCAGGGAGGAAGACTTAGAACCAATGTCAGGAAGTATTTCTTCACGGAGAGGGTGGTGGATACCTGGAATGCCCTTCTGGAGGAAGTGGTGAAGACCAGATCTGTGAAGGACTTCAAAGGGGTGTGGGGATAAACACTGTGGAATCCATAAAGTCTAGAGGACGTGAATGAAGAGTGAGTGGCTCGTAGGAATGATGGCTACTGCCTGGAGATAATACCCTTATTCAATAAACATACACATGGTTAATGCGACTCCAACATTGCTCTGTTTCAACGGCAAGAGGAAATGTGGAAAAAAGGATTTGCATTCACAAAAAAAGCGGGGAGTAGCTTGCTTGTTACGGCGGTTACTACCCCAAACCAAATAAGCCTGATACTTCACTTTCAATGCATATCCAGCATAGCTCTCTGCTTCAACGGCAGGGGAGAAAGTCTGATACTTCACTTTCAATGCATACCCAGCATAACTCTCTGCTTCAATGGCAGGAGGGAATGAAGAAAAGTGGATCTATATACAGACAACAACCAACAAGGACTGAATTACATAGTCTGGGTAAACAAATAAGCATGGGTGTAGCTTGCTTATTGCGACGGTTACTACC
The DNA here is from genome assembly GCF_901001135.1 of Rhinatrema bivittatum. NCBI lineage: Eukaryota > Metazoa > Chordata > Amphibia > Gymnophiona > Rhinatrematidae > Rhinatrema > Rhinatrema bivittatum. The sequence goes on along the minus strand of NC_042619.1, from coordinate 849,146 downwards.
CCTAACTAATTAAGCTAGATATTTTCACTGAGATGCAGTTCCAACACTGCTCTCTACATTAATGGCGGGGGTGGAAGGGAAATAGAACCAAAAGATTACTAAGGGCCAAGAGTAACAGATAAGCATGAGAAAAAAAAAAAAGAGTGCGAAAGCTTGCTGGGCAGACTGGATAGGCCGTTTGGTCTTCTTCTGCCGGCATTTCTGTGTTTATATATATATAAGTTATCCCTGACAACTGAAAAGCAGAATGAAAATACAAACAAAAAACAAACTTTGAAATGTTTGTATGCTAATGCCAGAAGTCTAAGAAGTAAGATGGGAGAATTAGAATGTATAGCAGTGAATGATGACATAGACTTAATTGGCATCTCAGAGACATGGTGGAAAGAGGATAACCAATGGGACAGTGCTATACCGGGGTACAAATTATATCGCAATGACAGAGAGGAGCACCCGGGAGGCGGTGTGGTGCTTTATGTCCGGGATGGCATAGAGTCCAACAGGATAAACATCCTGCATGAGAATAAATGCAAAATTGAATCTTTATGGATAGAAATCCCTTGTGTGTCGGGGAATACTATAGTGATAGGGGTATACTACCATCCACCTGGTCAAGATGGTGAGATGGACAGTGAAATGCTAAGAGAAATTCAGGAAGCTAACCAAATTGGTAGTGCAGTAATAATGGGAGACTTCAATTACCGCAGGATACATAGGTGCAGGCAGAAATTTCACTTTCAATGCATACCCACCTCTACCAGCATTACCAGCTCCAGCTACCTCTTCTACGCTTACACCATCCTCACGCTATGCGTCTATAGCGGCGGCTTTTTTAGATGCGGGCCAACACCCTCCCGATCCCGGGCCTCCCGTCAAAACAGCCCGCTTGACCCGCACCCGTGGACGCCATCAACAACTTCAACAACCTCCACGGACCACCAGAGCATCCCATGCCACCCCGGATCCATGGTTATAGACGCACCTGCTGTATTTAACTTATCCTCACGACCCTTATCGTCCTCTGAATTGGAAGTACTGTCTAAGGGACTTTCTTTTGTGCCCACTTTGAAATGCAATTTATTTGATTTAAAAATACATCTATACCGCTTTTGCCGGTTATTAAAGATTAAATTGTTTTTTGCGGATACTCCATCCAGTCCGGATATGTCTTTAGTTCGTATGAGATCTAGATGGGTGCCTCCAGGCCCTTGTGATCCACTAATTGCGGCTTTTGAGCGGTTGGTAGGTCAGGATATGACGGATCTTGTTTCAAGCCGACATTACACTCAGTTTAACCTTTCTAAATCTGAACATCAGGCCGTCTCTTTATTATGTAAAGATTCGTCTATTATTATCAAACCCGCTGATAAGGGCGGAGGCATTGTTATCCAGGATAAAAACCTATATATGTCTGAGGCCTTGAGACAACTTACCGATACCTCCTTTTACCTCCCATTACCCGAGGATCCCACTCCTCGGCTGCTTGAACAAATTAAACAGGTCATTACAGCAGCATTAGACCGTCATATCCTGACCCCTCGTGAGGCCAAATTTCTTATACAAGAGTATCCCATTACACCAGTTTTCTATATGTTGCCTAAAGTACATAAAAGTTTACAGGACCCTCCTGGTCGCCCAATTGTGGCAGGCATTGGTTCGCTTTTAGAACCCTTGTCCCAATTTGTGGACTTATTTCTAAAACCTTTTGTGCCTCACATCCGATCGTATATAAGGGACTCTGCACACTTTATCACTATTTTAGATAATACACCAGTCCCTAGCGAGCCGTTTCTTTTTGTCACCTTAGATATTGTGTCCTTGTACACAAGTATTCCTCAATCTGCCGCTTTACAAGTTATAGAACGAATTTTGGACTCTCGAACTGGCCCACAACGTGTCCCCACCTCCTTGTTAGTCACGTTAGCCACTATGGCGCTTACTGAAAACTTTTTTCGATTTGGTGACACATTTTACCTTCAGATCAAAGGGACCGCAATGGGTTCTACAATGGCCCCGAGTCTGGCCTGCTTATTTGTGGCTGAATTTGAGGATCTATTTGTGTACCAAGGAGAAGGTTTTCGACATGTGCCATTGTGGCTTCGTTATATAGACGACATTTTTTTACTCTGGCTAGGTACAGAAATTCAATTTTTTATGTTCATTGATTGGCTCAATACCTGTGATCCCAATTTACAGTTTAACTTTTGTATACATCAGACTCAGATAGCTTTCTTGGATGTCCTTGTCTCGGTGGACGGTGGCCACTTCTTGACCACCATCCACCGTAAGGAAACTGACAGGAATACCCTCTTGGCTTTCAACAGCTGTCACCCTCGCACACTACGAAGGAACATTCCTACAGGGCAATTTTTCAGGCTTCGTAGACTGTGTACCACCAGGAGCGAGTTTATCAAACAAGCCCAAGTTATGTCCTCTCGATTTTTCTCACGTGGGTATCCGAGGTATATTGTCAAGAGAGCAATGAAGCGGGCCTTACATACGAATCGGGATCTTTTATTTTTACCATCATCCCGGGATGACCAGTTAGTTACAAATTGTATTCTGCCTTTTTCAACCCTCAGTCGGCAGATTACAACAATGATCCGTAGACATTGGGATGCTCTATCTTTACATACTTTGTTCCCAGGTCCCTTGAGATTTACCTTTCGTAGAGGTAAAAACCTACGTGATAAATTGATTCATACTGATATCCCCATTTCCAGAAATATGGACAATGCAATTGGCCATTATCCGTGTGGCCGATGCATTGCATGCTCTCACACTTCTCCATCCACGAGCTTCAGTCACCCTGTTTCTAAAAAAATTTTTAAGTTATTGTCGTACTCTGATTGTACCACATCAGGAGTCATTTATGTTATCACCTGTCCCTGCCCGCTGATTTACGTTGGGAAAACCTCTCGCATGGTAAAAACTCGAATTATAGAGCACTGCTCAAATATCCGCCATTCGCGAGAAAAGGCACCCCTCGTGGATCACTGGGTAAAAAAATCACACACGCTTTCAGATCTATCTTACAGTGTTCTTGAGGTTTTTCCACGGCCCCCCCGAGGAGGTAACTATGCAGAACAGCTGGGTCGGGTTGAACAACGCTGGATCTTCACTTTAGACTCAGTATTCCCCAAGGGTCTGAATCGCGATATTGAGTGGTTTTTGTTTACTTAAAGTGGCCTGTTGTGCAGAGTTCTTTATTTTGATCGGATGAGTCCTGCAGCGCTGTAATACAGGAATGGCAACCAATGAACGGGGCCGTGAGCTCCCACGTGGTTTGTCCTCCTGATTTGGCGCGCTTAATCAGCTTTAAATACCTGTCAGCGTTCAAGGGCAGTGCGCTCCCTGTCACTTTTAAGGCATTTTGCTGTCAGGTATGTTGGAATGCTTTATATCCTAAGTCTTATACTCATTATTCGGCTATAAGTCCCACGCTGTTGTCCTGATGTATACTTCTGTTTTACAGTTATTGTTAGAACCCCTGTTGGCGTGCCCTCCCGATGCAGCCCGCGGCGAAACACGGGAACCGTGTCGGGGGACGCCATTAACCTACTGCCTGTATGAATCAGAGGAGTTGCCATATTGAAGAATAAAAAGTCGTACTTATACACTTGATTGTGAGTACTGTATCAGGACTTAAATTTCTGCCTGCACCTATGTATCCTGCGATTTTGCTATAGTGCAGAGTTTGCTCACCATGTACTTTTGGTCTTGGATTACCTTTATCCCTGGGCTTTAAATGGCTGCCGATGATCAAACTTTTAGTTATTCGGAAGCTGAACTGAATGCAGTTCTATCGGACCACCTGTTCTTTGAAGATTCTCTGCCTGCACCCTCACCCACTGTCACTTGGACTGATATCATAGATATTCAAAAACGTTTAACCCGAGCAGAGTTACACGCTGCAACCTTGATTGAATATTGCAGAGTCCGTCGGATTCCGCGAGGCCTCCGAGTTCAAAAGGAGCCTCGGTTGCACACTGATAATAGCACTTTTATCACCCGTTGGAACCAAATACTCAATAAGTGCTCTTTGGATTTAATGGTATTGATTATTGAAACCACGAAAACATTACAGATCTCCCTTCAGGAAGAATTGTCAAAAAATCTGGACACTATAAAACATTCTTTATCCATTGAAACTTTTGACCAAGAGCACTCCGAGTTTCAATCTCAACTTGACAAGTTCCGGACTGATTTAAAAGCTGTCAAGTATCAAAAGTTTATTC